>NW_025776745.1:0-120964 GCF_021130785.1 Homalodisca vitripennis
CAGAAACAAACATACAAATTGAACAATTAGGCAGTTTAACATTAACATAACATGAGTGACATTAACTGGTTAAACACTAATGAGGTGTTGTATAATGTAGGGGTTTGTACAAATAATTTCAATATAAGGACATTTTTGAGAATTTGTAATTCAAATATATAAGCGTATTGCAAAACACAAAATTAGCACACCAGTTGTATTGAAAGATTGGTAAATAAAGGATTTGCATCATCATAAACGAGTATTTTCCTCCTTGATTTGCTCCTGTAATGTCTCCCAAGTTATACCCGTCAAAGCAAGCTTCGGGTACTTGAAGCTTCCTAAAAAATCTGAAAATCTGGGTACACTCATCCACTTCATGGTCTACATCAGTAAGAATATACGCTTGTACAACATTATTCTGTAGATTAAGAATTTGTCACACGTTTTCCAAAAGTAATTTGCATAAGATAAAACAAATGTCATTTGGAAGACCGCACTGAAGGTCCCAGTCTTTTTTTTTAGTACACTAGGCTATTCAATGTGATGTGCTAAACTCCCCTATCAT
Source organism: Homalodisca vitripennis (assembly GCF_021130785.1). NCBI lineage: Eukaryota > Metazoa > Arthropoda > Insecta > Hemiptera > Cicadellidae > Homalodisca > Homalodisca vitripennis. The sequence goes on from NW_025776745.1 coordinate 548, forward strand.
GTTGTCCACGTTACAGCCCCGCTACATGTTTTCCCACCCAGTTGGAATTCTCTGCCTACCGTTTGACACTGACAAATCGGATTTATTTTCCCGGGTAGCACCAAATATGCTTCACATGCCTCAATTTCAAATTACCATAATATTATTGTACAGTAAGATTTAAATACTTACGTTTATATAAACAGCATTATAAACCATAATGATTGTGTGTTTTATAAAAAACAATTTTTAAAATAGAAGAATACAGTTTTGATATGTAATTGTAAGCATGCTTATGGGTGATATATTAGTAGTACATAGTTGTTTCACTATATAATTCAACTTAACTTACAAATTATAAATCGTAAAATGCAAAGATTAATTTAATTATCATTATAATACTAATTATAGTGAAATATGCATGTCGTATTGTATTTAGTTTTAAGAATTAAAACTACACCGTATAGCTTGAACTAAATAAATATTTTTATAATAAAAGCATAAAAAAGTTCACAAAAGGTTGTGTTGTAAAGTATACAATTTATAAATGAAATTAACTAAGTAGGCAAAATAAAGTCAAATTAATTTTGCTCGCTGTCACGCTCATTTAAAGGATCAAAATGTCCATCACTATCATCAAATTCGAATATTTCAATGAATATTGTCTTGTTCCATCAAAACCTAGGACATGACTATCTACCCATGATAACATATTAAATATTACAATAACATTTATAAAATAATAATTTTAAGTGGTATGGCACTAACAGCAGAGAAATATTGTATGACAAAAGGCTTCAGAACAGTACTAAAGAAATCCGAAATAATGTGAACTATCGATTTACGTAGTTGGTACATTTTGCAACAGAAAGCAGTACAAGCCTAGTAATAAGATGTTAAAATCACAGTCAGTAGGCAACCCAAGACACTTAAAATGAACTGTCATTATTTTTGACGTGACAACGTCTTAAATTAGGTTGCGGCTCGGAGTCACTCATGAAAAAGTGTAACGCCCGGTAACGTTACGATGCCCGTCCAGTGGGTCCGCCGCACGGGATAAAGCAGACAACTATGTTTATTCGTGAAAATGTGGAGTGCTTAGATTCGTCATTTACAACAACTACAACAATAAAGGTAAATAATTGTACACTGATATTTCATTATCGTAAACTATGATTGATTGATTAATTGTTAGATTGACACAAAAGTTGAGAAACTGAGTTTATAGGTTTATGTCATACTATTGACAAATGTTGATAGTGTTAAGTAAATTATTAGTTTAAATCACTCTGCAATCAATCGTAATTCAGTCGATTGAGGAAGAAACAGCGCGTATTTGCTAGTCAAACATTTAAAATAACAAATTATAACCTCTAACCTGTCATAACAGTGCGACCAAAACAAACGAACTAAACCGACCAATCGCCACGCGCGAAGTTAGAATTTAACTGTGTTTAGCAAGAATTTCAAATTCCAATTTTAATAAATGTTTTATTCAACTTTACCATTTACAATAACAAATTTTAATTAATTTCAAATTATGTACAATGTTTTAGTAAACAAAATATATTTCTATAGTTAAAATTTGTGCAATTCTTATTTTCATTCAAATTCCTTGTTCCTATTGTGCAATTTAATAATATTCATATCAATAAATATTTCTACCGAGAAAAAGACGTTGTCACGTAAAATCTTCGCCCGTAAAACCGACTTTACAGGCAACCATAATTTTTTTCTATGATCGGCATTCCATTATAAATGTAAGGATATTTATTTCTCGATTTTTAACAAATATGCAATGAATAATAAGTATATTAGTGGGTACATAATTATGGGTAATTTTTAATGTATCAACTACTAATTTACCCCTCCGATTACATTTTAAAATGTATTCTATTCACAATTTTTAAGAGGCACGTAATTTTACGCCTTCAGTGAAAAACGCAATTTTTCTATTTTTTTTTTCATTTAAATGTGGTTTAAAACGAAACGCCCAATACTTAAAGAATGGATCTTAACAATTTTTAAATACCTTTTTTAAAATAATTACAATTATGTTTATTTGTCAATATTCATTTTGCTCCTGAAATGTCTCCCATACAGTCTATCCTAAGCTGTCGTAGGTAAGTTTGTGGCAGCCTTAATATCAATGGCGGGACTGTAAAAAAACATATAAACATAACCTAATGGTTAGTGGTTACTATTTGGCAAGTTTTAGTGTGTAGTTGTAGATTAGAACTTTTCTACAAACAATGTTTTAAATGTACTTTACAATTTATATATTTCTCTTGATAATAAAAAAATATTTCATTGTGTTGAAATTCAGTGATTAAAACCAAAAAACAGGTACCTGGTTAGCAATGCCGAAACTCCTTTCATGTAACTAACTATTAAATCATTTGCGGACAATTACTTTATTTAATATAAAATTGTCTTCTTTTAGTGTAAAACGATTAGGACAGTAGCTCCATCATAAATATCAATAGGCTAACTGTAATAGATGAATTACAAAATGAGTGTAATTCTAACTGTAGCACTTGTCTTGCTTTGAAATACATGAACAATGGCAGTGTTGTCTAGATTTGATGTAATTAATTTGCTTTTATATATTTTTATAGGAAGATTAAAAACAATATCTACTGTACATCATAGGGATCACCTTATTAGTTGTTTTTCAAACAGAAAATCCCTAGGAAATGAATAGAAACTAGAAAAAATATAACCGACGTGAAACTGGCCATAGATTCCATCCATAAAAAGAACGAGTAGTACCAGGAACTAGTTCCTAAATGAAATCCTAACACTAGTTTTCATCAACTCAAACCGTACAAAATATATATTTAATTAATAACGTGAAGATAAATACTACAAATTAAAGATTTTAAATGAACAAAACAGTAACTTTTTATGATAATACATCCCCTTTTTATAGCAGCAATTTTCAAGACTATACTCAATTAAAAGGCAAGTTTTGAGAAAACCCTATAAAAGGGCCCATACCTTAAAAACGTACGAACCAATTTTGATAAAACTTTCTGTACACATTCACTACATGGTCTAGTATACTAAAATACAAGCCTCATTCTTAAGCCACGCCTATTTCCGGACCCACATCGATTTTACAAGCCTAGTGCTGACAAAAACCAATCTACGGACAGCCATATCTCAAAAACGTACGAGCCAATTTTGATAAAACTTTCTGTACACATTAACTACATGGTCTAGTATACTAAAATACAAGCCTCATTCTTAGGCCGCGCCTATTTCCGGAGACACATCGATTTTACAGGCCAAGTGCTGACAAAAACCAATCTATGGACAGCCATATCTCAAAAACGTACGAGCCAATTTTGATAAAACTTTCTGTACACATTCACTACATGGTCTACTATATACTAAAAATACAAGCCTCATTCTTAGGCCACGCCTATTTCGGAGCCACATCGATTTTACAGGTCTAGTGCTGACAAAAACCAATCTATGGACAGCCATATCTCAAAAACGTACGAGCCAATTTTGATAAAACGTTCTGTACACATTCACTACATGGTCTACTATACTAAAATACAAGCCTCAATTCTTAGGCCACGCCTATTTCCGGAGCCACAATAACTTTATAGGCCAAGTGCTGACAAAAACCAATCTATGGACAGCCATATCTCAAAAACGTACGAGCCAATTTTGATAAAACTTTCTGTACACATTCACTACATGGTCTAGTATACTAAAATACAAGCCTCATTCTTAAGCCACGCCTATTTCCGGACCCCACATCGATTTTACAAGCCTAGTGCTGACAAAAAACCAATCTACGGACAGCCATATCTCAAAAACGTACGAGCCAATTTTGATAAAACTTTCTGTACACATTCACTACATGGTCTACTATACTAAAATACAAGCCTCATTCTTAGGCCACGCCTATTTCCGGAGCCACACATCGATTTTACAGGTCTAGTGCTGACAAAAACCAATCTATGGACAGCCATATCTCAAAAACGTACGAGCCAATTTTTGATAAAACGTTCTGTACACATTCACTACATGGTCTACTATACTAAAATACAAGCCTCATTCTTAGGCCACGCCTATTTCCGGAGCCACAATAACTTTATAGGCCAAGTGCTGACAAAAAAAACCAATCTATGGACAGCCATATCTCAAAAACGTACGAGCCAATTTTGATAAAACTTTCTGTACACATTCACTACATGGTCTAGTATACTAAAATACAAGCCTCATTCTTAAGCCACGCCTATTTCCGGACCCACATCGATTTTACAAGCCTAGTGCTGACAAAAACCAATCTACGGACAGCCATATCTCAAAAACGTACGAGCCAATTTTGATAAAACTTTCTGTACACATTAACTACATGGTCTAGTATACTAAAATACAAGCCTCATTCTTAGGCCGCGCCTATTTCCGGAGACACATCGATTTTACAGGCCAAGTGCTGACAAAAACCAATCTATGGACAGCCATATCTCAAAAACGTACGAGCCAATTTTGATAAAACTTTCTGTACACATTCACTACATGGTCTACTATACTAAAATACAAGCCTCATTCTTAGGCCACGCCTATTTCCGGAGCCACATCGATTTTACAGGCCAAGTGCTAACAAAAACCAATCTATGGACAGCCATATCACAAAAACGTACGAGCCAATTTCGATAAAACTTTTCTGTACACATTCACTACATGGTCTAGTATACTAAAATACAAGCCTCATTCTTAGGCCACGCCTATTTCCGGAGCCACATCGATTTTACAGGCCTAGTGCTGACAAAAACCAATCTATGGACAGCCATATCTCAAAAACGTACGAGCCAATTTTGATAAAACTTTCTGTACACATTGACTACATGGTCTAGTATACTAAAATACAAACCTCATTCTTAGGCCACGCCTATTTCCGGAGCCACATCGATTTTACAGGCCAAGTGCTAACAAAAACCAATCTATGGACAGCCATATCACAAAAACGTACGAGCCAATTTTGATAAAACTTTCTGTACACATTCACTACATGGTCTAGTATACTAAAATACAAGCCTCATTCTTAGGCCGCACCTATTTTCCGGAGACACATCGATTTTTACAGGCCAAGTGCTGACAAAAACCAATATATCTAGGTTATGTGCTAAAAAATCTAATCTATTAAATCAACACACCTGGAAAATCGTAGAGCATATTTAGGTTAATCCTCGCATACATATTGTAGCCACTTTATACATTCTTACATTCATACTTTACATTCATTTGAAGTAACTGTAAGATAAACTTACTTGAAAGTAAACACTTTTTAACACTATTTTAACACACTAACTTTTTACTTTTACTTTAACACACCACTTTTACACTTTTTAAACACTACACTAAACAACTAATAACAACTATTTCCATACGGTTTCTTCTGCCAGTTTTCATTATAATATATTGAATGTGCAGAATAAATTGCATTTAACCTACGCCAGGGACGGTTCACTGCTAAATGCCGGAGCTACCGAACCACTGTCCACTAGCGGAGAGACGGTATTTCAGTAATCAGTACTTTGTAACGGTTACTTTTCTACAGTATCTGTAACGGTTACTGAGAACTAAAAATACAGACAACAGGTACTTTGTATGTAGTACTACTCTGTTACAAGGTACAAATATGTTCTCGTACGGATTACTTTACTAGTCCTGAAGTACTCATAAACTGTGTTTAATTAAATAAACAGTGTTTATTAGGGAATATACTCAGTATTTTCAGCGTTAAAAATACTGATTTAAAGTCTTCTAGTATTTAAAACGTTACAAATATTAAATACTGATTTAGAGTTCTAGTATTTAAAACGTGAACAGTAAGGAAATAATGCTGGTCAAGTATCCAGTGTTTTTACTCAGTATCGCCGAGAGTAACTTGATTTGTTATGTAATACATTAAATGATAAATTCAAGAATATTATCATAGCCGGAAGATTTTAACATCAATGTTTTGAACATAGACAGTACATATAGGAATTTTATATATAGTATAAATACAGAATAGCGTCAACTATTACATTACAATATCCATGTAGTGACTACATAAATCATTAAATAAAGAAGTTTGCCTCAAAATGTTATGTAAATGACAACACTGATTTTTCAATTTTGCTACTATTTATAATATGTCATATTAATTAATATATTGTTGGATGAGCTAAGTTACCTCAAAATATTCTTTAAATGGGTATACTGATTTTTCAATTAAAAATGATTTTAACTTTGTTAAATATGCAAATTTGTGAAAATTAAGAAATAACAAGAATTTGGATCCTATAGCTGTGGGTTTTTTTATTAAAAAGTTCTAAGTGATGTATACTATCTTCATTTGATTTCACAAGCATGATAGTTTGAAAAATATATAGACCATATACGGTAAGGATTCTTAATTTAGAAAAATGCTGTTGGTAAGCGGTAATAATGGTTTGGAGATTAGCGGAAAAGACTGTTTTAATGAGGGTAATTGGTATATCATCAATTCCTGTTGAGTATTTGTTTTCAAAAGCCATTACAATCGTTTTAAAATTCTTTCATCAACCTCTTTAAATTTGAAAAAAAATGAGGCTTGAGGCGGTTTTTCATGACCCGATTGATTAACAAAATCTTTCTGAATATTTGGAAGCACAACTCTATCAACAACACTTAAAAATATCATAAAAAAATCATTAAATATATTTCCAACAAGAATTTGGTCTGATATGGATGTGCCATCCCGGAGTAATTGTATGTTATGAGTGATCTTGGTGCCATTGTTTGATTTTGACTTATTTGTAGATTTCTTAATTTTACTGTCAAAAAATTAATTGTTTTAAATCATTAGTTTTCCAAACCCTATATGTTTTCTCCAATTGTGCAATTTTTTTTCCTTTTTAATTTTTTACATAATCTGAAATCAAACTATTTAGGTTTTTCTCTTTTTCAACAGATATTAATTTAGGAACGCTAATTTAAAAAACATGAACAAATATTGAGTAAAAAAAATCATACTTAGTTTCTACGCTAGCCTGGTAAACTTCTAACCAATTTTCACTAGCCAATAGCCTTAAAAATAAATCTGTGTTAGTTTTTGAAAACTTTTTACAATACCTTAAATTCACATAATAAAGAGTATTTTGTACACCAAGAATTTCAAATAATTGCCCATCATGGTCTGATATACATGTTATAAGGCCAGATGTTTTTAATTTCTCAGTTGTAATATTAGTGAGGAAGTTATCTATGCTGGTTTTCTGACTCGGAGGTAACTCTAGTAGGAAAATTTACTTTATAAACTAAGTTATAAGAATTTAAAATACTAAAACAATTCCTATATGTACTGTCTTTGTTCAAAACATTGATGTTAAAATCTCCGGCTATGATAATATTCTTGAATTTATCATTTGATGTATTACATAACAAATCAAGTTACTCGGCGATACTGAGTACAAAACACTGGATACTTGAAACCAGCATTATTTCCTTACTGTTCACGTTTTAAATATTAGAACTCTAAATCAGTATTTCATATTTGTAACGTTTTAAATACTAGAAGACTTTAAATCAGTATTTTTAACGCTGAAAATACTGAGTATATTCCCTAATAAACACTGTTTATTTAATTAAAACACAGTTTATGAGTACTTCTGTAAACAGCTGTAGTGATTCCTTTACATAAGAGTGGCCTAATTACCGACTGTAATAACTACAGACCAATCTCTTTACTTTCTACCTTTGCTAAAGTGTTTGAAAAGTTAATGAAGAAAAAGCTAATTAAATTTTTAGAAAAAAACTAATTTTTTCAGCAACAATCAATTTGGTTTTAGGAAAGGTTTAAATACTGAAGCAGCATTAAAAAGCTTCATAGATAATGTGTATACAGGAATAAATTCAGGGCAGAAAGTTAGTGGTTTATTTTTAGATATTAAAAAAGCGTTTGATACTGTAGATCACACAATTCTTTTACAAAAGTTATACGGATGTGGTATTCGGGGGAATATTTATTATTGGTTTGTTAGCTATTTAACAAAGAGAAAACAATGTGTCAAAAATTAATAATTCTTTTAGTGACTTCGGTTTATACAATGTGGCGTACCTCAAGGGTCAGTTTTTAGGCCCAGTACTTTTTATAATCTACATAAATGATCTTTGTGATTCAAATTTAAATGGAAATATTACATCTTTTGCAGACGATACAGCTTTATCGTATGTGAAAAATAATTGGGATGATATAGAGCAAGAGATGAATTCAGACCTTAAAGCACTGCAGTGGTGGTTTTCAAAAAATAACATGTTATTAAGCCCAGAGAAAACTAAGTACATCAATTTTAGTTTAAAAACAGATCAGCAAATTTTTAGTAATTCAATTTTGTATCGATGTGTCAATTGTTTGTGTAGTAACATTCAGTGCCAACAGAACTGTGCTGTAGTATCCCAGTGCGAAAATTTAAAATATTTAGGAGTCATGCTAGATAGAGAAATCAACTGGAAGACACATATTGAAATTTTAAAACGCAAACTAAACAATATTTTAAGATTTTTTTTATTTTTTACAATACATTTGCACTGAAGAAGTGTTAAGAATGCTGTACTTCTCTTTGGTCAATAGTAGGCAATAAATATTCTTCCCCTTAAATATATGTTTGTTTATAAAGTTTTTAAAAATATTTTATGTCATAAGTGGCAATTTACCAAAATTAAAAAATAGTTACAAAAACAAATTAAGAAAGCAAGAACCAATACCAGTTCCAAAGCCTAACTTAGCATTTTTTTCAAATAGTTATTGTTTTTTGGGACCTAAAATGTTTAGTATAATTTCTTCAATTATTAGTTGTGAGAATATAAAGTTATTTTCAAAAAACATTAAAGAAGTGGTTATTGGGTTTTGATAAATTAGATTTTCTTCTCTGCATAGATTCCTAGTTAATTAAAGAAAGTAACAGTAAATTTTAGTTTGAATTTATTTAAGTGGATTTTCATTTGCTTTGTAACTGCAGCAGCACACTTTTAATAAATTTTTTTAGGAGCTTATAAAAAATCAAAGTTTTATTGAAATTTTCTTTGAGCTAAAAAAATATTTTTGTAATAAAAGGAACCTCTCCACAGGCACTTGCCTCTAGAGGCCCTAGTTATTTTTGAAAATATTTCTTTTAATTTACGAGTGTTTTTGTTTTAATTTTATTTACAAGAATGTTACATTTTTATTTAAGTTTGCTCATTAGGTTTGTACATTGTGTATACCAATGCATATAATGTGTTATTGTAATATTTTCAAAAATAAATTCTATTCTATTCTATTCTATACTTCAGGACTAGTAAAGTAATCCGTACGAGAAAAATATTTGTACCTTGTAACAGAGTACTAGATACAAAGTACCTGTTGTCTGTATTTTTAGTTCTCAGTAACCGTTACAGATACTGTAGAAAAGTAACCGTTACAAAGTACTGATTACTGAAATACCGTCTCACCGCTAGTGGACAGTGGTTCGGTAGCTCCGGCATTTAGCAGTGAACAGTCCCTGGCGTAGGTTAAATGCAATTTATTCTGCACATTCAATATATTATAATGAAAACTGGCAGAAGAAACCGTATGGAATAGTTGTTATTAGTTGTTTAGTGTAGTGTTTAAAAGTGTAAAAGTAGTGTGTTTAAAGTAAAAGTAAAAGTTAGTGTGTTAAAGTAGTGTTAAAAAGTGTTTACCTACAAGTAAGTTTATCTTACAGTTACTTCAAATAAATGTAAAGTATGAATGTAAGAATGTATAAAGTGGCTACAATATGTATGCGAGGATTAACCTAAATATGCTCTACGATTTTCCAGGTGAGTTGCTTTAATAGATTAGATTTTTTTAGCACATAACCTAGATAGATTGGTTTTTGTCAGCACTTGGCCTGTAAAATAGGTGTGTCTCCGGAAATAGGCGTGGCCTAAGAATGAGGCTCGTATTTTAGTATAGTAGACCATGTAGTGAATGTGTACAGAAAGTTTTATCAAAATTGGCTTGTACGTTTTTTACATATGGCTGTCCATAGATTGGTTTTTGTCAGCACTTGGCCTATAAAGTTATTGTGGCTCCGAAAATAGGCGTGGCCTAAGAATGAGGCTTGTATTTTAGTATAGTAGACCATGTAGTGAATGTGTACAGAAAGTTTTATCAAAATTGGCTCGTACGTCTTTGAGATATGGCTGTCCATAGATTGGTTTTTGTCAGCACTTGGCCTATAAAATTATTGTGGCTCCGGAAATAGGCGGGGCCTAAGAATGAGGCTTGTATTTTAGTATACTAGACCATGTAGTGAATGTGTACAGAAAGTTTTATCAAAATTGGCTCGTACGTTTTTTAGATATGGCTGTCCATAGATTGGTTTGTGTCAGCACTTGGCCTGTAAAATCGATGTGGCTCCGGAAATAGGCGGGGCCTAAGAATGAGGCTTGTATTTTAGTATACTAGACCATGTAGTGAATGTGTACAGAAAGTTTTATCAAAATTGGCTCGTACGTTTTTTAGATATGGCTGTCCATAGATTGGTTTGTGTCAGCACTTGGCCTGTAAAATCGATGTAGCTCCGGAAATAGGCGTGGCCTAAGAATGAGGCTTATTATTTACTATAGTAGACCATGTAGTGAATGTGTACAGAAAGTTTTATCAAAATTAGCTCGTACGTTTTTGAGATATGGCTGTCCATAGATTGGTTTTTGTCAGCACTAGGCTTGTAAAATCGATGTGGCTCCGGAAATAGGCGTGGCCTAAGAATGAGGTTTGTATTTTAGTATACTAGACCATGTACTGAATGGGTACAGAAAGTTTTATCAAAATTAGCTCGTACGTTTTTGTGATATGGCTGTTTATAGATTGGTTTTTTGTCAGCACTTGGCCTATAAAGTTATTGTGGCTCCGAAAATAGGCGTGGCCTAAGAATGAGGCTTGTATTTTAGTATAAGTAGACCATGTAGTGAATGTGTACAGAAAGTTTTATCAAAATTGGCTCGTACGTTTTTGAGATATGGCTATCCATAGGATTGGTTTTTGTTAGCACTTTGCCTATAAAGTTATTGTGGCTCCGGAAATAGGCGCGGCCTAAGAATGAGGCTTGTATTTTAGTATAGTAGACCATGTAGTGAATGTGTATAGAAAGTTTTATCAAAATTGGCTCGTATGTTTTTGAGATATGGCCATCTATAGATTGGTATTTGTCCAAAAATAGGAGAGGTCTAAAATGAGAGTAGTAATATAATACAGTAGACCATGTATTCAATGTAATGTATTAAGTATAATCTATAGATAGTTTTGTATTTGTTCTTTTTTTAAAATTATAAAATTTAATTTTAATAATATAATTTAATCCTGAAGTGATTGAACTGGTTCAGGAACTAGGTTAGTTGTAGTTCAGGAAACTAGGTCAGGAGTAGTTCATGAACCAGGTTAGGATTCAAGTCAGCGGATTAGTTCTTTTTATGGATGGAATCTATGGCCAGTTTCACACTGCTAAAAATATAGAGGTACATAAAGCCCTAGACCTAAGTATTAAAAGGAGCCTTGAAATTACATTAGAGGAACTAGTAGTGAAACGGGCGTACACTAATGCCTTAGATTCTCAGCACGGGCTATAGCAGCTGTTTCTTTGCTGATGACAGAATGAAAACCATTCCTCTAAATAGTACCTTTCAATAACACATCAAAATTGTATACATCTTTATTTGTTAACGATAGGCCTATCTAGCATTCCTTACAAGAATAATTATAATTTGGAGCTATGTTTGTCACATAATGGTTTTAATTGCCTCTATGGTTTTTGTTGTTCTCACCTAAGAGAAGCTTAAAAATTGCACTTAGTCTTAGCAAGATTTTTGCCTTCTTTCAAAGTGACAGGATATTCTGCATGGTTAGTCTTTTTCTTTCGTTTATTCATTGTGCGGACTAAAGAAAACATCCTTGGAAATTACCTCTAGAATAAATTTAAAATACAGCTGTTGCTAGGCTTAATTTTTTTTTAAGCGTTTCTCTCTGTGTCCCATGACAGTCATAATCAATTTGTAGTGAACATTAAATGCTACAAACGAGCCAAATTGCCACCATTAACAATTTGACACTGCATACTGTTAGAATACAAATTACAGAATAGATACCAAAACTCATTCGCTTCATTTGGTCCACTTGTGTTAATTTGGCCAGCTCTATAAATCTTTGTATCAGCCTTTGGTAATGTTTAATATAGGTAAAGGTTAACATAATATCAGGTGGCAAAATAAAGCGTAAGAGTAATATGATAATTAATAGACTTAAAAGTGTAAATGGAGAGTGGGTTTAGTGTTGGAAATTATCACACAGTAATAAAGTTGAACGTATAAATACTTTCTCAAATACAAAATTTCTGTTTTTTGCAAAATAAAAAATGCTCTGGAGCTCTATTTTTACCTTCAAATCCATCAATCTCTGGTGAAATCCAGTTGTATGACAAACCTATAAAGCATGAAACATTTTGTTACATCTGACAAAATTAAAGTTAATTGGTTCTGGTGTTTTTATTGTAAGTCGGTTTGATGTTTTTAGTTGTATTTCTCTTACTTACATGTATTTCCGGATTAATTAACAATACATTTAGGTGTAAATAATGTTACAATTACTACAAGTTAGCAGATGAAATGCCTGCTTCAAAATCATGAACTGTGTGTACATAATTTGTTTTTAAAGCTCAATATTCTGTTCACTATTTGTTAACTTACTGCAAATAGAGAAACATATGTTTCAACAATGGCAGGATAATTTTTCCTATATTTGGAGGACAAATGGTTTAATATTTTGAATAATTCTTCTCTAAATAAGTAGTTTTTGTTTGTTATTACCTCAAAATATATTTAAATGTTTCCGCCATCACATGTTAGCAGGTTGTGCGGACTCACATGATCCTTCCATGTGATCTTTTTTTTCTAAAGGGCAGCCTATTTGTCAAGAATCTTTTGTGTACTGGAGGTATGAAATTATCTCCAGCAGTTTTAGTTTCAGCAGTCCTACAAAATCCTAAATACAAACAACAAGGTATTCTTGAGGAAGGTTAATATCCTTGTTGAAAGTGCCAAAATTATTCTTAGATTGTAATGCAGGACAGTAAAACAGAATTAGTATTATTCGTAATTACAGAGAAAACTTAAGCTAGCTTAATAAAAATACCTTTTATTCCAAGGTCTTGAGTAATTGACCTTATGGTGGTCATGAGTTCAAATAGTAGCCTAATACATACTATTAAGTTCAGAAAATACCATCCTAATGGTTTTATACATGCAGTTTTTGGATTATCATATGTATACATATATTGTAAATAAAATTATGGAAACAATACATTGACCAAAATTAATCATATTTTATGTTTACAGGTTATTCTAAAAGATGAACTTATCGAAAGATTGTATTGAGGTTTCCGCTTTACTATGATATACACTCAAAGGAAGACTTTATTTTTCAAATCCAATGTAAAAGGAAACCTGCTGTATTAAGAGGGTTAGACATTGGAGACTGCTGTGAAAAGTGGTCAGTTGAATACTTGACACATCACATCGGACATTTAGAGGCAAAAATACATGTTTCATGTGAAAGTAAAATGGACTTTATCAACAAAAACTTTTCATATAAAACATTAAGTTTAGCGGAGATCATTAAACGAGCTTCTGCAACGATAAAAGAAAATTACTTCTTCCAACCACAAGAATATTATTATTTAAGATCTCTGAGCAGTGAAAGAAGGGGACGTGAAGTTTCTGACATTAAAAAACAATTTGCTCAAATAGCAGATGACATTGTAATACCAAAATTTTTCAATGACGATGATTTCTTTTCAAGTGTTTTGAGAGTTAGTTTCAGAAGGTGTTCAGTTGTGGACTCACTATGATATCATGGATAACATATTGATCCAAGTACAAGGAAGAAAACGTGTTGTACTGTTCGATCCATCTGACATCAGTTATTTGTACATGGAGGGTGATAAATCTCGTGTGCTAGATATTGATGAACCAGATTTAACTTTATTTCCAGAATTCACAAAAGCGACAAAATATGTTTGTACTTTGGAGCCTGGTGATGTTTTATTTATTCCAGCACTTTGGTTTCATAATACACTAGCCCTAACATATGGGGTTGCAGTGAATGTCTTTTGGAAAAATCTTGATCATGAGCTGTATGATAGGAATGATTTCTATGGAAATAAAGACCTTTTACCAGCTGCCAAGGTTAGTTTATGTCAAAGTAACTGGACTTTCTGTGATCGAATACCGATCGTAAAAATAAATATGAAAATCAAGCATTCAGCCAGCATTTAATTACCTGGTATATTGATACATAGTGTTGATGAAACTAACTAACTTAAAAACAAACAGTTGATCCTAACAGAACCTAGAGAAATTCATAACAATTTATATATACAAAGTTTCTGAGTCATTGAAACAAAATTATTTAATTTTTTTAATTTTTACAGTCACAAAACTGTAAAACAGTAGAAACCTCTTTAATATGGACTATACATAATTGGGACATAAGTAGTCTGGATTAAGTGAAATAATCCTAACTCCTCTACTAGTTATATAGACATTTCTGTACTGGCAAGCCCATTATGCAAGGGGGTTTTCCAAACTTGTATAAAATGTGCGAATGCTTTATGCAAGGGTATATTTATTACATAATGTATATTTTTGCAAAAGTATGAAGAATTTGAATTTTGAACTAGAAAAATATTAGTAGTGCAAAACTATACTGCAAAAACTAGTGGTTGCTGAGCAATTTTAGTGCAAAACCTCAAATATCCTGGTTGTGTACCAAATTTTGTTTGGATAAAACAAAATATCTAAAAGACACAGAATTTATTATCTAGTAATACAATATGAAACATTGTGTAAACATATGTAAGATGTTCATATTATACTAACATATACAAATTCACGAAAATGTAATGTTTTTTTTTATTTGTCAATATGAAGTTTAGTTAATGGGAAACATGTAGATATTATTCTTATTAGGGTTTAAGAGCTTTTTTATGGTTAAATATGTCATAGAATTGGTAATGACAGAGACTCAATATTAGTCGTTTTACATTACAGAATGAGTCTAGAGGAACTCAAGGAAAATGAGTCGCTTACTAGTAGGAGGGTTATTGTGAGAGAAGTTGTGTACAGTAATTAAACTGGTTTGATCAGTCCAGTTTATTATACACCTGATATGATATCTAATTGGATAAATTAAATATCCATCATGTATTTCATTCATTAAAGTGAAATAAAAATGTTTAAATTTAATACATTAAGGGGATATCATAATGAGCTTTTTATTAAGATTTTTTTGACTTCCAGGATTCTTTGTTATGATGTAATTAAATGAGTCAGTTTTTTTTTTTTAGATATCTTGTGCTGTAATCTTAAATTTAATAATTTATTTCATCCTTTATTTGTTAGAAAAATGTACACAACCATAATATTACGCTCCTCAGTGAAGATTACAGTATGAGTAATCGCTTCAACATTGTGCATTGTGGCTATTGTTATATGTCAGTTGTGTAAACTATTGTAAGACAATAAAATATTGTACTGTTTATTATTATAATCACATTCTGTTTCTTTTAGGCCCTGCAAAATGTAGAAAATGCTATTAAGCTGCTGAACACATTACCACCACAGTATAAAGATTTTTACTTGAAGAGGTGTCTGAAGAACATTGAAAAAACATCTGCAGTAGACTGAAAATAGTGAAAAAGTGATAATTAAATATATGACTGCAGTACCTACTGAAATATCTGTTTCATTGTATTTTTAACACTTTGTAAAATTCATCATTTCTATAAATGTAAAAAATTTATTTTTTGTATTTGTTCAATGTCATCATCATCATCATCATCATCGTCAGACGTTTCCGTTCTCACGGGTCGTCGTACACAGCCTCCTCCACTTTAGTCTATCGTTCCAGGTCTCCTCTTCATCCACCTGTATTTTCTGTAGTCCCCTTCTCTCTATGTCTTTCCACACTTGGTCCTCCCATCTTCCTCTCGGTCTTCCTCTTGGTCTTCTTCCTCCTTCCTCCTTCTCCAGTGCTATTCTAGGCATTCTATTATCTCCCATCCTCTTCACATGCCCCATCCACTGTATTCTTCTTCCTTCCATTGTCTCTTGCAGTGAAACTACCTTCAATCTTTCTCTAGTTATTTCGTTCCTTATTCTATCTCTTCTTGTAGTCTTCTCTATCCCTCTTAAAAATCTCATTTCTGCAGCCTGCAATCTGCTTAAATCATTTTTAGTCCACGTCCACGTCTCTGCTCCATATAATAAAATTGGTTGGAAATAAGATTTATACATCAATACTTTTGATTCTTTCCCAATGTTCCAACTCCACACAATCTTCTTTACCATATTGAAAAACTTTCCACTCTTCCATATTCTGTTTCCTATCTCTTCTCTTATTGTGCCCCTATCTGTTATGATACTTCCTAAATAACAGAATTCTTTCACCTTTTCAAGTCTTTTTCCTTCAACTAACACGTCTTTGTTATTTCCATCCCTTCTCTCTACTTTCATTACTTTACATTTTTGTATGTTCATCTCTAAACCATATTTCTTCGCCACTTTTGCCCATTTGTTTTAACTCTCGTTCTAACTCTTCTTCCCTATTTTCCCATATCATTATGTCATCCGCATATGCTATTGTCTTAAGTTCTTCTGCTCCTCTGTTTCCTTGTACTTCTAGAATAATTTCATCCATTATAATATTGAAAAGGAAAGGTGACAATATGCTTCCCTGCCTTACTCCTCTCTCTGTTTTAAAAGTATCTGTATATTTTTCTTCAATTCTTACCCTGTTTTTACATATGCCGTACAGGTTCTTTATTCTTTCTACTATTCCCTCACGCAATCCTCTCTTTCTCATACTCTCCCATATCCTTTCTCTCAGTACCTTATCATATGCCTTCTGTAGGTCTATAAACGCTACCATTGTATCTTTTCCGTATTCCCACCTCTTTTCTAACACTTGTCTCATCACAAAAATAGCATCCACCGTTGACCTACCTTTCCTAAAACCACATTGCTCCTCTCTTCCTGTTTCTTCCAGTACTGGTCTAATTTTCTGCAACAGTATTTTTTCATAAATTTTTTGTGTATGGCACAACAAAGTTATTCCCCTGTAATTCTCGCATTTTTTGCTTATTGCCTTTCTTAAAAATCGGCACTATTATTCCCATTTTCCAGTCTTCTGGTATCTTCTTTTCCTTCCAAATCACTCTCATCACTCTGTACAACCATTGAATTCCCAATGGACCCGCCGCCTTTATCATCTCAGCCCGTCAGCTCGTCTATTCCCGCAGATTTCCCCTCTTTCATCTCTTTAACCGCTTTTTCCAATTCGCACATACTAAAATCCTCTTCATCTTCTGTCTCCTCTGTCATATCTCTTCTTTCCTCTTCATTTTCTGTTCCTTCCAGTAGTTCCTTAAAATACTCTTTCCATGTCTTCAAAACCTCTTTCTCCTCCCATTTGATTTCCCCTGAAACATCCACCACCTTAGTCAACATTTCTTTAGGTTTCGTCTTGTTCCTTATCACCCCATAAAAAATCTTCTTATTTCCTTTGAAGTTTGATTTCAGTTTTTCTTCAAAATCCTTCCATGTCCTCTCCTTTGCCTCCTTCATCATCTTTGCTGATGCCCTTGCAAGTCTCTTCCATTTATCCCTCTTTTCATTTGACCTATCCTTAAACCATTCTCGCCAAGCTCTATTTTTGTTTTTAACTGCTTCAGCAATTCTTTCATTCCACCAAGGGGTCTCTTTATCCCTTCTTTTACCTGAAGTTCGTCCACATGTTTCTTCTGCAGCTTTGACTATAGCATTCTTGAAATTTGTCCATTCCTCCTCTCCTGTTTTGACCTCCCCCTTGGGTATCGTTCCTCTAATGTTATTTACAAACTCCTCTCTAACTTTCGTATCTTTTAACTTCCATGTCTTGATTCTTGTTAGTTCTTTTGCATGTATCCTTTCCAAACCTCATTCTTTGAAAATCAGCTACCACCAGCCTGTGATCTCCTCCCATACTTTCACTGGGTATAACTTTTACATCTGCCATGTATGGCTGCAGGCATTTTCTCACTAATATATAATCTATTAAACTTGGCTGTTCACCATTCCAATTGTATCTTGTGTATTTGTGGCTATCCCTTTTCTTGTTCCAGGTGTTCCCTATCACTATATCATTCCTTAAACAAAAATCCAGTAAATTTTCTCCTTCTAAATTCCTTGTTCCTACTCCATAACATCCCATTACCTCTTCATATCCTTGTCTAAACTTACCCACTTGTGCGTTAAAATCCCCAATTATTATTGTTCTCTCTTCTTTTACTTGTCTTTCCAGATCCTCTTCAAACTCTCTCTTCTCATCGTCCGTGCATCCTGTTTGTGGTGCGTATACCTGTATTATGTCCATTATCTCCCCCTCCATTCTGACCGTAACCTTAATAATTCTTTCACTTACCACATCCACTTTCATCACTCTGCTTGTCATCTTTTTGTCCATGACTATAGCTACTCCATTTCTTCTTCCAATTTCTCCTCCAGACCACCAAATCCTGTATCCCTGTCCCACTTCTCTACTTCCACTACCTTTCCACTTTGTTTCACTGATTCCCATTATGTTTATTCTTCTTCTCTTCATCATCTCTACTACCTCTTCTAACTTGTTCCTAAGCGTCACAACATTTATTGTACCAAATCTTAACCTTAAACAATTGCCGGGTCGTTGCCGTAAATTTCCATCCTTTCCGAGGCTGTTCTTATTTTTGAAAGCAAGTTTTATCCACTACCGGCTTGCTAGACCTGACGTAGCTTCACCAGAGCCCCGTTAGCCGTCTCTTTGAGCCGTTGCCCGTCCCTCACGACGAGGACGAGGGGTTGGACTTAGAGGGACATTTGTTCAATGTACAGTAAGTTTATTTACATGGTTAAGTAAAAAATAATATATTATATGAAACTTAATTATATTCCTTTCTATCTCTCACCAATCTAATCAAAGCCTGTCTAGATCTGTATATCATATTCATATGATGTACTCGTACTGTGAAATTCCTACAGTATAGAAAAATGTGGCAAAGGTCTGACAGTTAAAGAAAACAAAACAGATAAATGTTTTAATTTCTAAAAATTTGTTATTCTTAATATAAATATTGTTCTGAATATTACAAGCTTTTGGCAGTCGTGTAAACAACACTAAAACTGTCTTCTAAGATTAAACTTTAACGTTATTTAAATGCTGTCACATTTCACTTTGTCTTAATGTTAAAATTTTCGAACAGTTTCTGTAACATTTCTTTTGGTATGGAATCAACTTTGAGTGTGTAGTCCTTTTTAGTGTATCTGTTTACGGGTAAGTATTAGCAGTAAATTATTAATTCATTAATATGTATACTCTTCATGTTGGCAGCTCTAATAAAAAGGATCAAAAACAGGATGATGAAATTAGATGATTATTAAGTTGTTCTGTAATACTTTACAAAACTAAGTGACATTATCTGAGTGTAATTAAACATGAAAATAACGAACATATAACTAATCACACACAGATCTCACAGACAACATGAGGCAATAACAATTTCCCACTGAATCGATACACTTAAAGTGGCTACACCTTTTTGAGTCCACAAACATATAACCAATCACATTCAAACTACTACTAAACACGTTGGGCTAGATTGTGACACACTGATCCAGTTCAATGTTGCAACCAATATATATAACAACTCAAATCCAATCCTACACAAAATGGCAGCATCAATATTTATTTCGTGGTTTAACTTAATTTTACATAGTAAAATTTGTGTTATAACCTCACTTAAACTGAAATAAACACAAAATATGTTTATTTTCTAGAAAGAGTGACAACAAAAATGAAAAGTTGATGTTTTTCTTCCACACTACCATCTAAACTAATCATTGTTAATTTGAGATGGTATTTAATTTTGTATGAAATGTATTTTATTATGTTATGGCATTAATTCATATCAGTGATCCTCATACAATTCAGAGCATCGCCATAAACCAAGATCCATTCCATCCAGACCAGATCAATTCCATTAGGGATGGAACTTGACTTTTCAAATCATTATTCCTTACATTTGTGAAGTGTTGATTGTGTCTTAACAACCACTTGATGATGTTGGTATGATTGCATGGATGCAAAAAGACTGGGACGCATGATTGATCAAGTTTATCACTAATAATTTCCTTGTAATGATTATTGATATACTTCTTAATTTTGGCCATTCTTGATAGCTAAATTATTAGCATCACAAGTTATTAAACTTGAGACCCATATTTTAATGGTTCTACTATGTCATTTTTACATGCTATAATTAATCATATGAGGCTAGCCTGAAAAGTAGTATAATAGAATATTCCATATTAGAGATTCAGATCCTTCACAAAAAACACACTTGGTTTGCCACATTTATATATGAGGTCTCATAATTCAAGTGAAGATATCCAGACAAAGGGTTTAAGTGAGTAATAACTACAAATACATTGTACTGCTTTTTATGCATGATAATACGTTAAAAACATGAACAGAAATGATAATGGGTATAAATTATTACTCACAAGTCAGACATAACCTTTTTTATTTAAAGCATAATGTAACTATAATATCACACAGTTATTATGAATATCACATAATTATTAATAAAAAGGAAGTGATTATTTAACACACAGCTCAGTTATGTAAATAATTGGTATAGAATAAGCAATGCATAACACTTAACAAAACAATTAATGATTATTATTTATGCTATTAGGAATGTAAGAAAAATATTCTATTTATATCACATTGAAATCTAGATCCATAACAATGGGTTCGTTTAGTTTACTGGCCATTTTGTGGAATTTACGAAAAACATCATACTATGTTTAAACCCAATAATTAATATACAAAATTAAAGGGAAGGAATGACTTTTCAGGAAAACTTGCTGTTACGCCTTGTTTAACATGTATTAAATATAATGTTTTCCTAGACAAATTTAAAAATAAACAGGTTTTTTACACACTGCTAAGGCACAATCAAGGCAGAACGAATTCCCACCAATAACATTATCCAGCGTATTTAAGATCAGGGTGGCCACATATGACACAAAACCATAAATTACCACAAATTTGTGTGTCCATACAGATTGATGTACAATAAGTCTTAGCGTTACAGTCACATACTATGAAGGTTATGTTAATTTACTTATAGCTAGGTGGGTGAACGTCAACAGCAGTGTCTTATTGTCTTTAAGAGTGAAACAGACCTGAAACAATTTAACTAAAAATGTTTACATGAATATATAATTACATATAGATTATTAAGGGCAGTGGTTTAGATTAATAACCCTTAGAATAAAAGTTTATTAGAAATTCAAAATAATATTGTCTTTTTGCTTCATAATTAGTTATTACTGTGAGAAAATACAACAATTCTATAGCACACACTGCTCTGCTGTTTTGGCAGTGATGTTTCACATTGATGTTCTCTTTATTGTATTTCGAATATGTTTATTTGTAGTCAAGTTTGTTAAAGGATTCACTTTGAAAACCAAGCATTATCTGAATAGTCTCTTATAATTGATATAACAAACATGGTAATCGTAAGAAATGGTTCGGCATTCATTAAACTTCTGTAAGTTTAGTTAATGGCTGTACTGGCAGTCATACTGATATGGTTCTTAATCCTTAAGAACAAAACTAAATCTCAGAAACACTTTAATAATGTTCTTATTTTTGGTATTAGAATTGTATCAAAAGTCTCATTAAAAAAAATTAAATACCATCCAATGGTTTTACATTTTTTTTATATATATTTATTAGAGGTTAAAAAAATAAATCTAAACTTTTTTTGCATTTTATTAGTGTATGAAATTAATACACTGTACAAGTAAAAATCAAAAGCATTTGGATGATTATTAAGTACTTTTAAAACGAGAAACCTCGCATAATTCTACTGGCAACGATTACGGCATAAAAGGGTCTGAGTTTGAACATGTTCTTAAGGGATCAAAACTCAAGGTTGATTCTCTATATCCAGCACTTATTACTAATATCATACTGTTTTATAAACTATTAAAATATAGTTAAATACACAAAAATTTCTCAGGATGTATGAGAGGCGTATTTCTAAAATCAGGCATCGTCTTAGATTTAAACATTGGCAGATCAATACAAATGTGCAACTCCATCTATTTTTGAAGCCACTGCTGTTATTGTTTTAATATAGTAGTTTTTTTTTGTCAGCTGGTGAATGCAGGTCACATTATCAGATCAAATGAAAAATTGCACACTGTAATTCAGTTTTTGTATGCAAAAGGACCTTCAACTGCTGTAATCTATCGGGCATTGTACCCAGAGCATCAACCTATAGAAAAGAGAAAAGGGATGGGTTTGACAATGTTGTTGAGTTAATTTCTCCCAAACTGAAAATATATAAGTAATTCCTATTCTTGAATAGAAAACATTTATTGTTGCCAGATTTTGGGACATTGGAAGATTTCATGGAATATAATTCACGGTTAATAATTACAGTCACACATACTGCTAACTGCTCAAGAAACAGACTTGTTATCCAAAATCGATGACAGAGAAACCTGTTGTCCAGCGTAATCCAATTTCACTTCAGTACACGTCCTTGGGAGTGCTGCCTTACCCAAGAAGAAGATTCCAGATTTTTGTTGGGAATTTTTTGGCCATTCTCCATACAGTTCTGACCTTGCATCTCGGGACCATTTTCTCTTCTTGTATTTGAAGAAGAGAGGAACTAAAGACGTGTGTTTTCATATGCTTTGATTTCCATACGGCGGACTTTTATGCAGAAGTTGTAAAAAGCTAGTGCAGTGTTACAAGAAGTGTTTAGAATTTAGAGGTGATTATGTGGAAAAATGAGATGGAAAATTAGTCTTACTGTCAATAAATCCTTTTCTAACGAGCTTATTTTTCTAATTTGTCAAATGGCTTTTACTTTAGAAATGTGCCTCCAATTAAAATTAATGTAGAATGAATCCTGTGATAAGAGTGACCCTCTGGACTTTGGCTACAAAGTTTGATGAGTCATCTTTAATTTTTTATATATGAAGGTTACTACAATACTCAAAATGTAGTTGTAATATAGGCATTTCAAGTCATAACATACTATATACTATATTATAGTTATATGTTTGATATCACATTACAATGATATAATAACTAATACTACCTGAATTAAATAAATATAATATGCTACTTAATATATATAGTTTATAATTATTTTGGTCAGATCATATTATTACTCAAACAACAAAATAATATTTTTTACAATCAAAATACTGTTTATACATGAAAAAGTCTTATATTTACATTAAATTCAAGTAGCCTATTATATAAAAATAAATACATTTTCAATCATCCATTGCCACTACAAAAACATATTTCATGGAAGCAATTGACACTTGGAAGACTATATACCCTGTAAAAGTAGTAAAATCTGCAATATCTGAATCAAGAAAGAATGGTGGCCACTTTGTAAAATGATAAGATATGTTCTTACGAGAACTAAAGTATACAGTTTGTTGATCAAGTGTACAATTTACTTGTTTCTTTAAAAATTCACTTTTAGTTATAGTTACTAGTGTAAAATATTTACACAATTTTTGTAAAAAATGTCAATTCATTTAAAAACAAAGACCTAAGAGAGTAAAAAACCACCTGATGTAAGATATACTAAGTTTTTACGTTTAACAATTTGTAATAAAAACAAAACTATTGTTAGACTACCTCCATGTAGTCTCATCACAATTCATTCACATGGCCTTCATGGTTCACATGTCACACACCTCAGATGAACAAATGAGCGTCTAGTGAAAATATATATACAGTACTTGTTTTGATACTTCCCAGTTACAGATGGTATATAAAGTTAAAGGTTTTATATTTTCCACGTTAAGTTAGGGCTAAAAAGACTTATTTAATATCTATCCTAGGGGGATCGATGACTTAAGGTAACTCTTGAAAATTGGTTGGGCAGGTGGGTTACTAGTAATAACAGGATCAGTTCAATCCCAATGTCCATATATACGAACGTCAAAAATATCTGCATAAAATCCCAATATCCGTATATACACATATGTTCATGGTATCTGCATAAAATTCCGGCATCATGTTTACAAAAGTTTTTTTATGCGACATAAAACATTTTCACAATTTGATGTCTTTAAAATAATTTGGAGGAAAAGTTAATTAAAAAAAATATAGTCACTTGAAAATAGTTAAATATTTTAATTATATTTGTAAGAAACTGGTGAAGTTGTTTACTATTAAATGTAATTTTATGCACAGCGTCCAGATTAGTGATATTTGTTTCTACACCTTTCAAGAACTCAAATCAAAATAAAAAATTTTTTGAGATAAGTAATTTCTATTAATGCAAAACAAGTATTTCATGTATACACTTTCTATATTTATTGCAGTAGAGTACTTTCATGTCATGTACATATACACATGTATATATATATATAATTTGATTGGAAAACAACAAAGAAAAAATATTTTAACAAAACTCTCCCAAAATTGCAAATTAATGTTGGGATTTTATTATGAACAACACTGGGATTTTTGCCAGATACTTTTGAAAAACTTTCTGAGATTGAAAGGGTTAATGAATTGATATTCTTTGAATAGGCTGTATTGCATAAAATTAAGTGAGATAATGTCTTGACAGAGTATTTACCCAAACTAGACTGTTGTAACTTTTTTTAGTAAAAACACTCAATAAAATCCGTGTGGCAATGTTATTTGTTTTAGTTTTTATTTTGACATTGACTTTTTGAGGAAAGACAGGCACTGCTGAACTGATATCTGAATAATGATTATTTGAATCATACTGTACAAATCAACATTTTCAGAGCACTAAAGACCATTATAAGGATTAAGGACAACTGTTGTTTTGAGTTATTAGGCCGTATAAAAACTCTTGTTACTTAGTTTTAAACAGTCTTATAATGAACATATGTTGTACAATTTATATGATTAAATCCACTTCATTACAGCTTATTATATTTAGTAAGTCCATTTTTTTACCCTAGACACTGGTACTGTATTGTCTTATCAAAAGAAGACTATTGCTTGGAGGTGAAAAATAAAAATGAAACCAATAAAAAAAACATTTAACTTACAAAATACAACGGATTTTAAGGAGATTGTTTGCCACTATTTACCATATTTTTAAGAAATGATCTTTTCTCTAATATTTAATTAAGATTAACAATATTGATACATTTTTATTGTTTTAAACAAATTTGTATCAAAAATATTTATTTTTTGAATTAGATTTTTTTAAAATAAAATTGTATATATTTTTTATATGTCTGTCTACTTTGATCTAATATTTTAATGTAAGAATGTTTTTATTGTTGTTTGACTGGGTATGACAACTGTAATATTTCTTTGTGACTGATTTGAAAATCTTTACAACATTAAAATATTATTATAAAGAAGCTACACTATTTAATAATTATAAATTAATGACTTTTTGAAGCAATGACTGAAGTTGAGAGATGTTTGATCTAAATAACATAAGCTTTCTGGAATGGATTTAATCTTATTTGTTGAATCATTAAATAGATTTGGAACAATAAAACAGAATAAGTGTGTCGAATGTTTATGGAATGAAACACGACTACAATGTCCATGAAGCTGTACATACTAGAACTCAAGCAATAAAATTAAATAAATATATTTATTTGGAATGATATAAGAACACAGAATCCGTAAAGCTAGTAGTAAAAGTTATAACACAATAAACGATAAAATGAAATAAATACATTTATGTAATGATATACTGCATCTGTAAAGCGATATAATGGAATAAATATATTTATGTGATGACAGAAGACCACTGCATCTGTAAAGCGATATAATGGAATAAATATGTTTATGTGATGATAGAAGACCACTGCATCTGTGAAGCTAGTTATAAACTTGAAATAAAACACAATAATATAATAATAATAAATAACTTAAGTACCCTTAAATACTAATTTGGTGCGATTCTGGAGATCCTGCAAAACTCAGCCACATTATACCACCGAATGTGATGTCTCATGCTGAAGCATGGAGAGGATCATGAAAGCACAGACGACTGGTTGTGTCGAATGCTTTCTTCCAAAATCTCCTCATCTGTTGTTAAAGCCACATCGGAATCGGACTCATTTCTGGGGAGCATCACGTGCCGATAATGTATTTTTGTTTTTTGTAATAGTCTGTTACTTTTATCTGCAGACCGATGCATTAAGAAGTCATCTGTTACCCAAAACATCATTGCCTGTAAAAACACACATTTTAAATTTAAAGCAAAGACAGGCATAAGAGGCCTAACTAACTATATGGACTTATAAAACAGATTTTTAAGACTATTTAAAAACTTGAAATATTACCGATTTTGTGTAAAAATTAACTATAGCAAAACATGACGCCTTTCTTAATGTCTACTTCACAATAATCCAGTTTCCCACTTTAAGCACATACCTTTTAAAACTTTTGTGCACAATAAATATGATTTTTTATTGCATATATTGTTAGTTAGCTGATAACCATATATCTCCAGTAAAAGAATTAAAAAATAAATCAATATATTGTTTAACATTTAACCAGTAACGTATTATAAATTAAACTGATTTTTAAAATATGTATTATCAAAACGTTTTAGAAGATTCACATCAAAATATTACTCACCATTTTAGCTGAAGTAACCTTTTAGCTGCATGAAACATCAATCATTTTGTTATTATTTAAAAACAATTGAAATTAACTAATTTATCTTCATTTTAATGCAAATTAGACTGGATGAAGGTTCTTTCTGAATACAGTGGAACCTTTATATGTCGAACCTCAAGGGGAAATACAAAACTTTGATTATCAAAAATTTTAATATAATGAGGTTCAATATTTTACTATTGTTTTCTTGATGGATTTTTATATACAGGTTTACAATTATTGTTTTTTTAGCTATTCATTATATCCATTAATTAAGGTTAAATAAGCAGACCTTGATATATAGAGGTCCATAACAAATACAGTAATAATGTAGGCTTGATTATGAATACTTTATTGGGAAATGGAGAGTAAGAAATTATAACTATTATTGTACATAAATTAAAATTTATTTATGCAGTGTTGATGGCACACTGGGCATTACAAAGGGTGGGGTCAGGTGTTTCCACTTTGCTGTCATCGCCTGCACTATCTTTTACATTTGTATCCTCGGAAACAGATGCAATGTCTGTATCGCTTAATTGCCCGCAAGTAGATTCCAAGAGAGAATCTGACAACCCTACATTCAAAAACTGCTAAAGAGATGATGGACAGAGTTTTGAAGTTTTTACGATGCTCAACTTTGCTGAAACGGATGGGAAATCAACTAAGATCTCAAATATTGTGGAAATGAAATGACAGAGTAATTGGTAGAAATCACAATTAATATCTCAATGATGAAAGGCATCTTTCCTTCTAAATTAAAAATAGTCAATGTCTACCCAAAACAACAAGGAATCCAAAAAATTACCAATTACAGACCTATCTCTCTATTCCTGTTTCAAATTGAAAAAATTGTACTCATCAACCTATTGGAATACCTGGGAGAGAATCAACAACTCTGTTACCATGTATTTACTGACAAAAAACACGGCTTTACTACTGGCAAATCTACCACCACAGCAATTGTTGACCTAATTGACAACTTAGAAATTAGCAACACAGTCACCAGTTTGTACCTAGACCTTAGCAAGGCATTTGATTGCCTTGGACATAACCTCATACTGACAAAACTAAAATACCTAATATACAACAAACAGCACTCAAGTGGTTTGCAAGCTACCATGGGGGGTCACGGACTACGGGGAGACGTACAATATAGTTGAACCAAAGGAAACAATCGGCATACTCACTAGATCAGTACAGTCCAAACAAGCTTCTACCAGTAAGAAGACAGGTTCCACAAGGTTCGGTGCTCAGACCAGCTTTGTTCATCTTATTCATAATGACTTTCCAGAACAACTAAGAAAATACTGTAAAGCGAATGATGATGTATGCGGATAACACTGAGCTACTTACAGCCAGTGGGAATACTAAACAACAAGAAATTGATACATATATAGCTTTCAACATGGCTCAGGAATATACAGTTAGAAATGACCTTTGAAGGTAGAGCTTGTACTGGCTATTCTAAACTTAATCACTACATTTAGAACACACCAACCAATACTAAAAACTTTTAATTTTACATTAAAACTTGGGCTTTTGCTAGTCACATTTTTGAAAATCACTTCATTTTATTTTTAAAATTTTGAAGCCAACCGCTGCTAGCTCAAAAGTTAGGTTTATTTAATTGCACAGCAAACTGTACTGTTTTTCTTTTAAAATCGGGCCAGGAAGGATTTTATCGCGGCACGGTTTCAACCATTGAAGGACATTTTCATCTATGTCCTCGAATTTGAGTTCTTTTTACTCTCTTGAACGAGATCCTCTGTATTCATATTTTTCTCTATTTTTTAATATGATCAAGAGAGTATTCACCGGTATACGAAAACTCCTATGCAATGTCAGTTTTGTTCTTATTCCCAGCATCCAGTCTCTATAAATTTAAATTTATCTAGATAAGATAAATTTTTCACTTTGTTATAGCACTAAATCACGAAATACTGACACAGCTAAAAATCTAACACACAAAGTTCACTGATTTTAACTTAAATTCACTTGAATCATGGTAACGTCCAAATAAAACTGAGGATGGAGTGGTGATCCACCACCAGTGATAACATAAAACAAAGGATTATCGGTGGTGGGGATTTCAAGTCTAGAGATGAAAAATACGGTACTGTACTTCAGTTTGTTGTGCTGATGAACTGAAACTTCTATATATATAAAGGTTTTTGAGTAGGCAAAATCAAGGCCAAAAGTTGTATATATTGAGGTTATTTACATTAAACCTTTGATATGTAGAGGTAAAATTAGCATTGAAGTAAACAAAACATTCAGAGAGGATGAACAAAACCTCGATTTATCAATGAATTTGATATATTGAGGTTAAGATATATCAATCAAGGATCCGCTGTATATAAAAGCACTCTCGCTTAGCATTGTTACTTTCTGCAATGAGTAATGTTAACAAACATGATTTTGATCAATATACAATTCAATAATGAGGAACTAAACTTTTTATACTTTACAAGCATGTCTGAAAGTCTATATTTGTATAATTTATTATTTATATCTCATGGTTTGACAAATAGCACTTGAAAAATAGCAAACTAAATTTCAATATTCATAGTTGACTATTTTGTTGCTAGTTAGTGTGGACATGTTGTTCTACTTCAATTGAGTAAATGTTGATAACATAAGTCAAAGACTGTTTTATTAATACTCAGGTTACATATCAACACATTGTATTGAAGTATCTTCACACTATGGCTAGTCAGTAACCTTAGGTCCAGTCATTTTTCATCGCATAATGATTGATCAATCTATTCTACATCTTCTTCCTTATCACTAAGAAATAGATTAATCTTCCTTTTGTAAGGACCATCACACTATGCGCTAACATCATGTCTGTTTACTTTTCTATCTAATACTGGCTTTGCTGTGGTTTCTTCACAGACCTTTGATTGTGAGTAATTACTAGTATTTTAACTGAAACAGTGTGGTGTAGCAATGGCTGAGGCAAATTGTAGTAATATAATTGTATAATAAATTAATTACTTGAACCTTATCAAGATAAAACAAAATCTTTTAATTCACAACCGTAAACAAAAATGTTGTTCATTAATTAGTAATTTATTATTAAAATATTGTTTACAATGCAACATCAAAGTAGAACTGCAGATAGTTATTGGTTTACTGGATTTAAATAAACAAATTTCAGAATAACTTTTATCACGTTGCACAACGCAGACTCTGTACATTTTTTGGGAGGGCAACAACCTTTATTGCACGCTAATATTCCCACTCTCTGTGTCAGTGATGACTAAGCAAATACGCCACTCTTCACCACTGAATCTTATTAAGGTTTTCCAGTTCACACTACATAAAAATATTGCCAACGCAAATTTAGTGATATTTCCTGTGGAGCCTTACTCTGGAGAGCCGTCTTGAAAAAATACGTTTAAACTGGAAAATCCCTTGCTTTAAAACTCTTTGTTTAACAAACCTACTAGGAGTAGTACATATTATGTGTTAATTATTGACAAAAATGAAAAAAAATCATTTATATATTATATCAAGTATATGAAAACCTGAGTAAAGGAGTTTTTACGACAAAGAAAAACCAAATATGGCAAATATTTTGGAATGTATTCACCAAAACAAGCAGGGCACGTTGTTTATTATTTTGTTTTTCAAGAGTCACTAAACATCTTCAGAAGAATTAGCAAATAAAAAAGGCATTCCTTTATAAATTTTAGAAGAAAATTAAGTGATTATAACGTATGACTAATATTTACACCAAAATTAAAATAGGCCTACAACAAAAATATACTTACGTTCACCACAAGGGGTATAATCAACATGACGACGGCAAGCTCAACATCTTGGTTTGGAAAGGGATAAA
Source organism: Homalodisca vitripennis (assembly GCF_021130785.1). Classification (NCBI taxonomy): domain Eukaryota; kingdom Metazoa; phylum Arthropoda; class Insecta; order Hemiptera; family Cicadellidae; genus Homalodisca; species Homalodisca vitripennis. Next base: position 31,150 of record NW_025776745.1, read on the forward strand.
GGATGAATTCACGTACTTTTGTCCAGAACTTGAACTGGATAAGGAGTGTGATGATCACTTTTACCACAAACATGAGCAAGATGTAGAGACAACACTGCATCATCCAAGCATGTGTTGATGGAGGCATCCCTGAAACAACAACTGACTTCAGAATTTCAGTGACAATATTAAATACCTATGGTGATACTGTACACATGTAACACTCTGAACTGTACACAAATTAGCTGCCCAGAGTTATTTTGATTTTCCTTCTAGAAAGAGTGTCGGGGTAAACACTTAATGGTATTTTTGTTTCTATTCCTTTTGATATCTATTTAACAACTGTTCAGCATAAGATTTATTTTTCAACAACAAATACTGTATTCTAGAATGCCTATATGTTAAAGTTGATGACTGGTGGTAGAAGTTTATTCAAGGATAGAAATAAGTAAGAACTCATTTTTATCATATAATTTTTATTGGAATTAAATTGACACAATACAAATTTAATGAATATTAAAGTCATATGACAGAACATTAAGATGGTGTAATGGTTAGCAAGAGTTAGTTTTGACACCTGATTCTCAAACATATATCACCTTCCCCATCTTTCTTCTGCAAATGGGAAGTTTTAAAAATAATCATACTGTTTTGGAAAAAAATTGAAAAGCCTAGGAGCAACCATAAAGAAGCTAGCATGTCCCCTCAAAAAAAAAAAAGAAAAAAAAGGTGTCTCTGAATTGAAAATCCCCACACATAAAGATAAAAGTCATTACAACTATGTAAAAACCTGTTTTTAAGAAAGAGAAAAACAAATCCAGTGTTTCCCTTCAAGGCCACAAAATGAAAGCCTCCATTCCCAATTCAGAAATCCCCATTGATATCAAATATAAGAGATAGTTGTAACAACCTCTGCAACAAACAAAAACGAATCTCATCCATTAACTTACTTCAAGCTCTGTCAAAGAAAAGCTACTACTGATGACTGCAAGAATGTCACCTGACAATGAAGGGCTGGAAGATTTCTTTAATAAACTACTACGCTATAATGGACTACTTCACTAGAATCAATAACCACTATTTAAATAAGTCAAAAGCTGGAATCTAATAAATAAATAAGGACATGCCATAGTCAAAACTGCCCTAAGCTCAACATTGACAACACTGTTGTTGACAACCGTATTCAGGTAGATGAATAATTAAACACTTATTTTAATTTTATAGCAGAATTAAGAAAACAACAGAAGAATAAACAATCAGGACGGTACAGGCTAGAAGAAGATCAAAACTCTTCGAACACTCCTGTAATACAACCATTTCACCTGACCCACAATATTGAAAGAAGTAAATCAAGAAATACGCAGCCTAAAAAACAAACCATCTAGTGCCATAGACAAATTCTCATCACAAACCTTAAAACACTGTGCAGAAGAATTAACTCCCCTTCTTACAACCATCATAAATAATTCTTTCTCCTTAGGGCAGTTTACAACCAAGCTAAAAGTTTCCAAGATATACCCCAAGCACACAAAAAGAATAAAAACAGACCCAAAAACTTACAGGCCAATATCATTAATCTAAAAATTTTCAAATATTATTAAAAAACATAGTACTAGAAAGGGAGTTACTCAGGGATCCGTGTTAGGACACATTCTATTCATTTAGTTGACTAACAAATTCCCAGCTCTAATTTGAAACTACACAACCAGGTGTATAATGTGCGCAGACAACAGAACTCGCCTTATCAGAAATGGCTCAGTTCAAAAATTGTAAAACGGCTCTGTTGCATCTCTACAAAAAGCCATAGCCTACACTAAACAAAATGACCTGGCAATAAACCCTGACAAGACAACACAAGTACATTTTGCAGGAAAAAAGTAATGCCCATTAGTATCCTCAATACAAGAATCAAGAAATCATTTTATTGTCGTCCCACATTACAATTGCCATGACAAAGTCAAAGAAATTAGATAATACTAGAATACTAGGTTTTAGCACTTATGGTCATAAGTACATGTCAGAAAACATAAAAAACTAAATTAAAATACAATGTCAATACTGCCTGATAACAATCTCATTCAACAGAATAAAAAGCTTTTTTCTTAAGCCATCTTAAAACAACATTTTTAAAAACTTTACACGTAATATCTCTACAGCCTAATGGTAACTTATTGAAGAGCTTTTTTTTTTTTTCCCCAATATACAAATACATTTGCTGGGTTTTGGTGAGTCTAACATATCTTAAATCTAGAAGATCTTGGTACCTTGTATTATAATTATGAGTGACACTTCTCAGGTTTAAAAACATCTAGATTTTCCTTTACATATACCAAACATTGAAAGATAAAAAATACACGGCAAAGTAAGTATACCGTGTTCTACAAAAATAGGCCTACAAGAATCACTAGTACTGACATCAAAAACTGTGCGTAAGGCCTTCTTTTGACATAAAAAAACCTCATTGGCACCACTTGAATTGCCCCAAAGTAGGGCACCATACAAAAGGTGGGAATGAAACAGCGCAAAATATGCCTTAGTAACTATGGTAGAGCTAGTACAAATTTTTAAGTCTTTTCAGTAAAAAAATTACTCGAGACAGGCGAGAACAAAGAGCATCAGTGATGACTTCTCCAAGTAAGCCTAGAATCTAAATTAATTCCCATGTAACTTTATTGATTTTATTGTCAGAGTATTTCCTTAAACTAAAAACAATATGCTCCGTCTTATCCTCGTTAACATATAGGCAGTTGGCATCAAACCAGAGGTAAGCACCTTTCCTCATATAATTTATTACTACAGAATTAATGTCAGATAGCTTATTAGAACACATTAGTGTGGAGTCGTCAGCATAAAGAACACTCTTATTAGGTACAAAAATTGGGAAGGTCGTTGATAAAAACTATAAACAGAAAGGGACCCAGGACAGAACCCTGGGGAACCCCACTTTCAACCCTTCTAAGATCAGATCTTTGATCACCAACTTTGACCAACTGGGATCTATCTAAAAGATTATGAGGACAACAGTGACAACTCGTTGCCTCCAAAACCATAGTAGCTCAATTTCTCAAGCAATACCTGATGGGGCACAGAATCGAAAGCTTTGCTTAGATCTAGTAATAAAGTGCTGGCTTCCTCACTATTTTCAAAGCTATTCAAGATAAAGGATACAACACTTTCAACAGCTTTAACAGTAGACAGATTTTCTCTAAAACCAAATTGGGCAGATGAGAGCAGATGATTCTGCTCAAAATAACATTCCATCCGAGACTTAATGATACTTTCGACCACTTTAGATACAACAGGAACCAGCGCTATAGGTCGATAATTACTAATATTAGATCTATCCCCTTTTTTATATTACAGGCACAGTTAGAGTAAGTTTTCAAACAATGTGGGAAAACACCAACTGCGAGTATCCAATTAATAATAAGAAAAGTGAGGGGGGATACAAGATTACATCTATTATTTTCTTTAACACAAAGTTGGAAAGACCAAAAAATATCTTCAGATTTTTGAATTACTGAGCCCAATAACAGTTTTAAAAACATCATCAGAATTCACAAAATTCCATTTAAATGGCAGTAATTGAGGATTCTTTATAACACTAACTCTAAGATATCGATAGGCACCAGCTTAAATTCAAGTTAACGGCAATTTATTACCTTTTACATTATTAGAAATATTTACAAAAAAATCATTGAAATCACTAGCAGATATAGGAAGCTCTGTCTGTAAGTTTTTCTTAGGTGTACGCCCTGTTTCCAGATTAATGACGTTCCAGGCAGCTTTACAGAGGTTACGTGATTCCACGATATAAGCATCGTTGGCATTTTTCTTAGCTAGATCTATTTGTTCCCTATAGAACTTCTTAACCTTCTGTGGATTTCACATAAGGCAGGATTGCTCTTACATCTACTATGACTAATATCTAAAAATAGCCTAATCTGCTTTTGGGTGAACAAACAGTGGGTGATCAGATTAAGTTATCTAGTAATAACTCTAGACAGAGGACTATTTAAAGGCAAACCATGTAAATAACACCTGCAATAAAATCAGCACTGGTGTATATGTTGTTAAACGCATTAAATGAGTTGGCACTCTGGAAGCAGCAAATATGGTCTACTACGCTTAATAGAATCTCGTATTAAATATGGTCTTACAATCTAGGAAAGCTCCTTGGGAAAACAAAGTACTTGTATTCAAACCTGAAGTCCCAGCGAAGGTGTAGGTAGACAAGCCTATCAGATTCTAGACCTACTCACAAAACCTCCGCTCTACATCAATGAAGCCATTTTATATGTAGACAAACTAAATCTGCAGACTCACATGGATCCTCATAACAACCCAATATGCCTCCAGATTAATTCTACCTCAACATAGAACAGCTGAATATTTTTAAATGCCCATTGGTAGATTGCCATATAGTTTTGCATATTTTTATATTATACCCCTTTATACTTCAAAGTTTTAAATGTGAAGTTCCATTGAGTACCTCAAATTAAAGATTTTAATAAGAAAAAAACCAACTTACTTATACAAAATTATGCCCATTTATGTTTCAGAAGACAAATAGAGCAAAGGCTACGTTAATTGTATACTTGTCATTATAATAGTCAAAAATATTATTAAAAGCAAAAATAATACAGTATTGTGGTTAAATTAGTAGTTATTAACATCGGAGTACATGATAATACTGAAACTGCAAAATTTTGATTCTCTCCCCTCCACATAGATATTTCTGGACAGGAATTTCAAGAGTAATTACCAAAGCAATGTATTTTGATAAATATCTCAATAATAGCTGTAAGTGCATGCCAAAAAATACATTTACGTATATTGTAATTTCTGCTGAAAACATACATTTTTTTTCATTTTATTCAAATCATGTTTCAAAACAGATATCAAGATACTCACCATATTCACCAAAATTAATTGCACTCCATTTTTTTCTCTTTTGCAATAAACTGAGTTAATCGGATTCCAATATAAATGATCAAAAGTCCAACTGAAGAATCCAACAGAAAATTTATTATGTACCTAAAACAAATGATTGTATCAAATGTGACACATACAGTAATTTAAAACTAAAACTACCATAAATGCCATTTTACTATTTTATCAGGTAGATGACCAACTCAAATATAGTGGCCTATCAGATATGACAGGATAAATAAATAAAGTTACACTAGTTCTCATGGAAAAAACAACTAAGTCTGAGGAACTGTTATTGATGGTGTACATCTAAGTGTTTATAGCGACTTAGATAAAAGTATTAACAGGAATAGTTTTGCTATTTATCTGTTAATCATTGGAGGGAATAAATAAAACATTCTTCAATTAGTTTATTAATCCACTTGTTAATAGCAGTACATAATTTCATACAATATTAGATGTAGATAATAATAATTTCATACATTCCAATGAAAATGATCATGTTTATATCTAATGCCCTTCAAAAGTATTAAATTAATTGTATTTAGTAATTGGAAGTATTTTTAAAAATATTTGGAAGTAGACTGGGGTATTAATTGTACGACCATTAAAGAACTTTTCATTTAATAGTTTTTAACGACCACTATTGACAACAAAAAAGGGAGAGTAAAAGTTCATTACTCACCAAGTACAAGGATCACCTTGAAACCGCCCTGATATAAATATGTTGGACATATGCATGAACAACGATCCAAGACCTTGTTTAGAAGTGTCGTAAAACCATATTCTCCACGGCCGTCTTTCAAATCTTGGTTCACAATATCTTTTGGCTGTAATAATATTATAAATTAACATTATATTTTGAAAACCGATGCTAAGTAACAAAAATTTACAACGCAATATATTACATAGCTAAACATTTAACAGTAGAATACATTTCCAAACTGTCTTACGTTCAAAATTGATATTTCTCAGGTAATACAATTGCTAGCCTATCATCAGTTATTTACTTAGGTATAATACAGATTATTATTTTAATAACTCACTTCACTAAATCACAATATTCATGGATAAACTAGCCAGTAAAAACAAGAAAATGAGGTTACGAGAAAAGTCAGAAAAGCAGAGTAGCTACTCTGCACATTTTTTGTGGAGTAAGTATTGTTTGGAAAGAAAGAAAATTTGTACTTATTCATGTATTGAAAAATAATTTAAATTTCAAACAGCTTGTTTATGTTGACTAAGGATTATTCGAGACAAAATTTGATGTAACACTGAAGTCAGAGATCTTTTATTGCTAAAGCACATTCCGTGAAAGTAGATTTCAGATTGGTCTGGCAAAGAGCTCTAAAGTGGGGAAATTATATGTTTGTTATAAGCAAATATTCTAGTTTTATAATCTTTATAAGAATGAGTGAATAAGTTATTTATTTCATCTGACAAAGTTATTTGGGCGTTTTAAGATATTTTTAAAAACAGTCGTTGATACCTAAGATATCTTGCATATGACATGGAACACTTAAAGTCAATAAACCAAGAACTGTTAACATTTAAGCAATGGCAATGTGGTAGGAATAAATAAAAAGTAAGATTCTTATACTTTTATTTTGGTTCCATTAGATAAAAAATCCTGAGTCAATATGTACTTTTAATCAGTTTGAAAAGTAAAATAAAAAACACCCAGATAGTTACAAGTTTTAAAACTATATTTATCAAACTTTTTCACATCTAGTGTTCATAAAGCTATCTAGCGACATGAATAAAAAAAATTTGAAAAATTATGAACCTCCACTCCATTGACTATAATTTGGTTTCGCAATCCATGTATTTTACCCAAATATTTTTTCCTGTAATGATTTGATCGAGCTGTGAGTCACAATCTTTTTAGTAAACGCCCAAAAATATCAATGATACAGCCATACGCTGATTTTTATGGTTTGCACAAAATTTACGGTAATGTAAATTCTGCGTAACAATATCGTGTAACAAACTCCTTGAAATTTTAGGAAAACTAAGTGAGTGTTCTGTTATTGTGAGTCCGCAGTCTTCTTTAATCTTTTCAAATACTTTGGAGACAATTTTATTGGTCACAATGCTTGCCGTCCACTTCATTCATCATCATGTACATTAGCTCGGCCATTTTTAAATCTAATGCACCACTGAGGCACTCCACCTTCAGTAATTCCCATAAACTTCACAAAGTTGGCAAGAAATCTCAGTTGGTTTTTTTTGTGCTTAGCCAACAAAAACCATATTACCAATCATACTTCATAACTAGTGGAGTTTTCAATTGCATCACACATTTTAAACTGCTATCGTAAAACAACAAGGAGCGACACTAACCTCTCACTAGTACGGCTAGATAGCCACTGAACGGAGAAATAGTCCTGCCCCTAGCAGCTACAGAGCGAAACGTAATCTACTTTCTAGATAACTCAATAAAATATTAACTACATAACTACCTATAAGACATGTAAAGGCCAGTGATGCTAGAATAAATTGCAGCAACCATCCAAATATCCCTGTCAAAGCTCCTTTGGTACAGTGTTCATCATGAGCATTTAGTATGGCCACCGTCATGATGTTTATAACCAGATAGCTACAATCTGAAACAAACAGTATACTTAAATACACAGTTTTATAATAATATTTTAAATAAAATATTATAAACTCCCTGAGAGCTGCAATCATCTCCCAAAGTTGTGGTACGTAAGTCGTAAAGTCCATATAAAGTATTTAGAAAAATGTTCACCTATTAGATTTTTATTTTTTGTTTTTGTTAGCAATAAAGTGAAGAATGAGATACGATGTCCTATTATAGATGAAAGAAATTTAAAACATTTTATTTAAAACAAACAAAATGTACTGTATTTAAAAAAATAAAGTTAAAACAAATGTTTAGATATTTAATATTTTTCTGTGAGCTACGGTAAACAATTATTTACATTAAGGGTATCTATGGGTTAATGGCTGACCAGGAAAATTACGTGATTCATGTTATTAACGTATTCTGCCCATCCTCCTGAACAAAAATATGTATGGGTTTAAGGGGTGGAAATCGCTAATAACTTTGTTTTTGATTATAAGTTTATTGTGTAATCATGTGTTATTTTTAAATCTAGAAAAGCTAATTTTATGTGATGAGAGTTACCCCATGATATGTAAGTACATACGAAGTTATGGTTACGTTAGTTCTGCTTATTTATTAAACTTGTGTTTTTTTCTACACTATTTATTGGTTTTTGAAAGATTAATTCAATTTGTATGCATCATTTTCAAATTTATTTTGGTACTTTGGGATTATACCGACCACACCCAGACATGAATCGTTATTTGACATTTTGCTTCTACTGATTACTAGATTAGCGTAGAACAATATTTCTTCAATATAAAACAGGAATTGTCTTATCGCAAACCCCTCCCCACCCTCAGACAGAGGTCAAAGTCGAGCGGTCTAGTAGATAACGTGGTTGCAGAGTCTCGCCGCCCGTTCAGCTGGTGCGTCGCTTTGTTGTACTTCCGTGTTTTACCTATACATTTCTCCAAACACAAAAATTCAACAAAAACAAACATTACCAAACTAAAACTAAACTCTTTATTGAAAAAACACTCAAAACTTGTTTTTATTCTTGATCACACTCCGCCACCCAAAATGCGAGTGCCTCCGGCCATCAGTGCGGGCTTCGGCAGCATCTTTGGTGCTGCCGAAGCCCGCGCTGATGTCGACGAAATAAAAACATCCCTCGAGATAGTACCTATCAGTAAAATATCAAATTCTAGAGGGGCTGATCAGAAATATAAATTGAATTGTAATGGAAAGGCAATTATGTACCGTGCAAATCATGTGATGCCGTGCCCTGCCCTAATCGGGATTATCGAGAAAGATAAGATAACAGCGACAACAATACCGATCACAATACCTGGAAATTTTTGTAATTATGTAATTACACAGTTGTTTTTTCGTTCTATCATTTTTATTTCTATAAATTTATATTTTTGCGTTCTTCATACTGGTGTGGTCGGTATAATCCCGAAGTACCTTTATTTTTACCATACCGGAAACAATATTCGTGTTATTAACTTATTGCTATAGTCCTTCTGAGCAAAACAATATAAAGTTTTAGTGTATTAAAAGGAACATAATAAGTTTTAGAACATTAAAAGTGGAACTACTTTTCTTGCAAGATAGTAGAAAGTTACTGTTATGTGAATTTACAATATTTGTGTTTTTTCAAGTTGTGTTTCCTATAAAGCAGTAATGGCCAGAATCATGAGGGATTCATGATCACACCATTTACATTTTTATTTTATACTAATAGCCATTATCTCAAGGGATTTTTTTTCATACGTCGCGGGTATACCAGCACGGGGCAGCAACAAAGGTGTACTTGTGTCAGGCTGATATTAACTTTTAATCTTAGAAGATCTAAATTATGAAAAACATCTTTTAAAGGGTCCAAATTCTCCTGATTTCAACCTTATTGTTATTTTACGTATCCAAAGGTGGCGTAACGGCTGACGTCAGCAGCAACCAACAGGCGGTTGACTTACGATCATAACAAGACCATATGATGCCTTTAGAATAATAAAATATTACTCAGTGCAAGAAAGGTAATTCCTATTTTAATGTTCTATGTTCCTATATAATGTTCGTTATTTGTCATTTCCACCCATTGAAACCTTATTGGTTTTGTTCAGGAAGACAATAGTAACAGATTAATAAGGCGATACTCGTTATTTTGCCGGTTCGGCCGTTAACTTCACAATTACGACCTTAAATAGTGATGGTATATTAAGTGATATAGCACCATAGCTACATGTCTGTCCTAAATATATTTCCAGTTATATAAACAAAATAAAAACGTTTCTAAAATTAACATGGAAGTTTCCATAAAAGCAATTGTTATAATATAACAATTGCTTTTATGGATAATAATAATAATATTATTATATTGGATGTTTTTACATAGCCTACCAAGATTGGTAAAACAAAATATTGTTCCCTTAAAAAAAAATTAAAAACCAGACTATAAAATGTTACATTTAAAGCACTGGTTAAGGTTATGATAAATCTTTGACAAAAACACTGACTGTTTCGTCTGTATGACTAAAACACTGCCACTAGCTAGGTCACTAAGAATCTGAATACCAGCTCTAGAGATAATAAATTAAAAACCTACAGTTTGTGAAGATTTGATAAATAAAGAACTACTTACAAGTACTGAATTACATTAAATATGTAACGGTATTGTGATTCTTGACTAATAACTTCAATATTTTAACATAACAAGATTTGAATATCCTGAAGTTAGGTTAAAATAAAATTTAAACTAGGGTTAAAAAGTTTTTTTTTAATTTGGATTTTACTTTTGAAAACCGATGTTATCAGTCAGAAAAAACTTGTAGAGAGAGAACTAAAGTTTGCCGACAATCACAGGAGTAAACAATTTATATAATACAATTCTAATCAATCACTGTTGACTGTTTAGTGTTTACAAAACGCCTCCTCAGTCCTTACTTCTTAGACAGCTGGACACTGGACTGATTGGTTGGAGTGGACACCTAATATCATAGACATCCAACAATATTCTAATAGTTTCTGAGTCCAACAGCTGTTTTAAGACGCCACACTCTAGATTGTGGATGAAATCTGATTTACATCAAAATTTTGTCAGCTTTGTTAGCCCTTTTATTTCATTTTCTCTGACTTGCTCGCAGCATGGTTTTCAAGCCCAATCCACTGCGTTGGGTGTGAGCCATTTAACATATCACCTTATCGTGTTTTTGAACCCATTGATTTTTAATTATAATACACGACGAAATAAAGTACAACCAGTAAACAAAGGTTGTAAATAATCAATGCCATTTATAACCCATAATAACGTGTTGGCGTTTCATTAGGTGAATGGTACCTACAGAATTATGACAACTGGTAAGTACTGAACTTAGTGTTTTTCTAGATGAATGACTCCAGAACCTCTTGAATTTACTACTTTTTTGGCGGGCTTTGGACGTTATGCACAGGGAGAAAATTTTCGTTTCGTGTCACGGACGTAACGTAGAAGTAGGATTGCAGGTTTACCGAAACGTAAACAAACCGTTATATAAACTTAATCTTAACTGACATGCCAATAGTATGTTTTACTGAAACTACCAGCAGTCAACAACTAGGCAATGATAATGGTGTCTGTAATCAGCTAGGTGACGGAGCGTATATATTATTATTATTTGGATTCACAGGTAGTAAATACATGTTTATTTATTTTTTTCAGCTAATAACTGTAATGGAAGAAAACTGAGACAATTATTCCGAATCATCTACAACACCAAATAAAAAAGCGGAGATGAAAGGTCTGGCAATAGCAGAATTTGCAATTTAAAAAGGCAGAAAATAGAAGTTAGTGTAAATGAAGATACTACTAATCAAGTATGCAAGCAAGGCAAAACTAATGAGCCAAATTACGTCCAAAAGAACTTTCAAGACAACGTTCGCATTAATACAAAGACAGTAAAAAAGCAAATCGTTTTGAAAAAAAAAACCTTGATATTCCTCAAGCAAGGCGAAAAGAATGGGCTAAATTACGTAAAATGAGATATTTAGAAATGGTACCTTATCAACATATATGTCCACAGCCCGTTAAAAGTAGTCACTTCTGTCGGTCATTCCCTTATTTTTTTGACTAATATTATGAAGAATAACTGAAATGTGATCATTTTCAAGATGTTAATATTTATTTCTGAAATCACAACTATAGCAACTTTATTTCTCACTTGACATATTCAGCTCTTTTTTTATTTTTCGTATGGTATTAAAGACAAACTGTAATACAAATAAAATTTAGCTATGTGTACTTAAAAATGTAACGTTTAAAATATTTTTCACTCGATATAAAACACCTTGTATTTATTTGTAATGATTCTTACTAAACAAAACATGACTATTAGCAGAAAGTTAAAGACTGAAAATAATACTAGTTATTTGTCTAAAAGAAAAGAAACTAATACCAGTAATAATTGTTTATATATATATATATATATATATATATATATATATATATATATATATATATATATATATATATATATATATATATATATATATATATGTATATATGTATGTGTGTGTGTGTGTGTTTATTATACATCAGCCCTTGTCGGGAAAATAGTTCAATCTCCTTCACAATCTGAGGCACAGGGAAGAAGAAGAATAAATTCAGTTGCAGTATTTTATTCTATCTTGTACTGTTAGTTGTGAGTTTGGAAGTTTTTTGGTAATATCTTTGCAAATTTACATGCATTTTATCTCTTGAATTCTTGTTCGTGTACAAATTGAATTGGTACGCACATTTTTACTGTTAAAATGAATCGATGCGTAATACCTGCTATTAGTGAAGATGTCCAAGGTGATGACAGATGGATGAGCCAGGTTAGTTTTCTAGTTGGAAATTACCGTACCTAGCCTATGCTAAATTTACTTTATATACGAGTATACATTTCAAACATAAATTCTAAAATAAACTACATGAAGTATCTGTAAGTGTCCAGGATTAATAGGGCTAGTTTATAACATTTTTCTTATCAGTCAGACTTCAAGTTTGAATTTGTAGTGGGCTAGGATCTAATAATCTGGCATTATGATAGTAGCTTAGGAGAGTTATAGTAGCCTAGACTACATTTTTTTTAAAAGTGTAAATATCTATTTTATCTACTTCACAATATTTTTCAAAATTTCAACCAAAAATAAGAAACTTAATGTATAGAAGATTAGCTTTGTACAATAAATATAAAAGGGAGGAAATAATGACTGAAATTACGTCGGAAATACCCCTGGCTATCATTGCGTGCTTAGCCACTCCGCACTTCTGGCAAAAAAGTAAAACATCCTCGAGATAGTATCAAATTCGAGCTTAGATCACATCAGTGCTATTTCCACCCTGTCCCAAGTTTATCAAATATCCAATAGAATGTTCTTTGTGGATGCCGTACCAGGGAAAAGTAGCCCGTACCTCTCTCCAAACCTGCTCAATGGTGTTGGTATGTAAACCAGTACCTCAAACCTGGTACCCCTCTCGAGAGAAACAGTCTAGGCCTTCCAGCAGAGTCACTCATGATGGTTGTCCCAGGAAGAATCTAATCCTTTATAATTGCCAACAATGTCATAGAGTCCCTTGAATCTACAGGAACAAGGAAGAATTTCTCTGTAGAAGGGTTGGTACTTTGGGATTATACCGACCACACCAGTATGAAGAACACAAAAATATAAATTTATAGAAACAAACATGATAGAACGAAAAAAACAACTCTTTAATTATTACAAACTTACAACGATTGTCAATTGTTAATGGGGTCAGATTCCGTTATATGCCCCCAACGCTTAAACTTTTTTCAATGAACTTAGAATGTTATAAAACGACGTAGTTGACTAACAGAACTAACATTCCATCAATCAACAAGCATTTCCAGGTATTGTGATCGTTATAATATTGTTGTCGCTTTTATCTTATCTTTCTCGAGAACCCCGATTACGGCAGGCCGAGTGGCATCACATGATTATTTAAGTTTTTTGCACGGTACATAATTGCCTTTCCATTACAATTCAATTTATATTTCTGATCAGCCCCTCTAGAATTTGATATTTTACTGATAGTAGGTACTATCTCGAGGGATGTTTTTCTTTCATTGACATCAGCATGGGGCAGCACCAAAGATGCTGCCGAAGCTCGCACTGATGGCCGGAGGCACTCGCATTTTGGGTGGCGGAGTGTGATCAAGAATAAAAACAAGTTATGTGTGTTTTTTTCAATAAAGAGTTTAGTTTTTGTTTGGTAATGTTTGTTTTTGTTGAATTTTTGTGTTTGGAGAAATGTAGGGGTAAAATAATGAAGTACAACAAAGCGACGCACTAGCTGAGCAGGCGGCGAGACTCTGCAATCACGTTATCTACTAGAACGCTCGACTTTGACCTCTGTCTGAGGATGGGGAGGGGTTTGCGATAAGACAATTCCTGTTTTATATTGATGAAATAATGTTCTACGCTAATCTAGTAATCAGTAGAAGCAAAATGTCAAATAACGATTCATGTCTGGGTGTGGTCGGTATAATCCCAAAGTACCGAAGGGTCTATACCTCCAAAAAACACACTGTTCCTCGATGCAACGTCCCTGGTTAAACTTTGTCTTATAGAATTTTGCCTCTTCAATCTGCACAACAGAAAGAGGCCAGCCAAGTTTTTCGGATTGTTCCATCATGTAAACAATAAACACCTCCCTCATTAATGAATACCAGTCGACTACTGTTCTACTGCTTAAATCTAATTTCCGTTACATAAAGTCCTGTCAGGGAAGTTTAAGATGATGGAGTTCACTACACAAAAGAAAAATCTCTCGAATACTTATGTGTCTCCTTTCAACAAAAGAACTCACCCATGCATATAGGTTATAGGTACACTGCTTCTGTTTTTTCTTTGATTTAGAGGACCGCCTACAACAACGTAACAACAGTGTGTCCACAGCTAGAGGGCAGTGGTCACCGCACTTAACACAGAAAGAAAACCTGTTTTATATAACTCCATGTCGGACCAAAAAGGATACAAAGGAAGAAAACACGAACAGAAAATGGCTAAGGCAATGACAAAGTACGTCTTTATTTTGAAATGAAAAGTGCAGAAAAATCTTACCAATCTCGAAATAGGTAAAAATAATGATTTTAATAACGAGATGCAAAATAAGATGCCTATGGTAGAAAAATGTGGTACTTTCTGATTAAACAGAGGCAACCTATTCAAAGCACGCTGCGGCTGATGTGATTAGGCGATTTAGAAACCTAAATCGCCTAACTTAACCTAATCTAACATGTTAGTATTTATTGTGCAACTACCCACGCAAAGTTGCTAAATCCTGTTTATTATCAGTGGCCTCTGTTTAATCAGAAAGTATCGAAAATGTTGAGAAATAGGAACAAGACCGAGAGCACAGAGGAGAAATGTCAACGTACAGGTAGAATCTGATAAATAAACATCAATAAATCTTCACTATAGGGGTAGAACGTGTTGCAAAAATGCTAGGACCTCTAATATTCCTTTTTGTTGGTCTGTGTGTTGGTATCCCGATTACCTCCTCCACCTATCCATCCTTAGCTTGTTATCTCCCCCACACAGAAAACCCCGATTCTCCTCGGTCCCCTAAATTTTATGGAGTATTTGTGATAAACATTATTTAATGTTTCAAACACTATATTAGTTATTGTGCAATTATGGATTGCGACCCACTTGAAAATTCTTTCTGGCAATGAAAAATATTTTTTTAAAGAAATTTATAAGTGGTTTGAGATTGTTATAGCTTGTGTGGCTTAAATAAACTACAACCCATACTGTAATTTCAACGTTTTTAGTGTATTCTGCTTGTATTGAACAAAACTCTGTATAGTTTTTCTTGGGAACGAAAGAGCTGATGCCCTGGCCAACCAGGGCTCAGCGACAACTATGACGGGTCCTCAACCGTTCTGCGGTGTTCCAAGGTGTGAATCCTCTAGGGTTGTCTCGAAATGGATTCGCACGGAGCATGAGAGAAGGTGGAGGTTGCATCCGGGTTTGAGAGTAAGTAGAATGGTATTACAGTCACCTTCCTCCAGGGTTGCTTCAGACCTTCTCTCATTAAACAGATCAATGTCTTCCAATGTCATTGGTCTCATTACGGGGCATGGTCACCTGAGGAAGCATCTTCACAGAGTCGGCATCCTTCAGGAGGATCCCCTCTGTGGAAGGTGTAATGAGCACCATGGAGGTGCACGCACGTGGAGGTGTGTGGAGACTGCTGAGCACCTGCTCTTTGATTGCCCTGCAATAGCAAGAGAGCGGTATGCCATCTTTGGTAGTTTGGACAGGGGTGGTGAATTTTCCCAGGAGGACTTGATAGGTTGTTTTCGGCAGTTTTGTTGAACTGCTGAAGTTGTAGACTGGTGGGCCTCATGGTGTGTTTCCGGGGTGCGGAAAAAGCCCTTGAGGCTTAAGTGCATGGCAGTAGGCCGCCCCAAGGGGGAAAAAAAAATGCTTAGGGGGTTGGAAATCTATGAATTTTAATAATTAGAATGGAAGTGTTATTTTGTGGTCATATTTGTGTTTTTGTACTTCTTGTTAGCCTATCTGATTTTGGTAAACGTGAAGTTAACGGGCAGAAAGGCAAAAGACGAGTGTCACTTTATTGAACGGAACTATAAGGTTTTAGGGGATAAAAATAATAAATAATGAATCTTAGAACATTAAAAGTTGAACTACTTAACGTAAATCTCTTTAACAAGTTTGGATCAAAATAACTTTGAAAATAATGCATAAAAATGGAATCAAACATTCTAAAACAAATAAGTATTGAAATAAAACAAACACAAGTTTAATAAATAAGCAAAAGTAACATAACCATAACTTTGTATGTACCTATTATCTACTTATGTACCACGTGGTAACTTTCAATCACTTAAAATAGCTTTTTTCATTTAAAAATAACATACGATTACTCTAAACAACGAACTCATGACAAAACATAATGACCTATTAAAATGGAATAAATTAATATCCTAATATTTTAACTACTTACCTAATCAACACTTAATATTCGTAAATATTTTAAAAAACTAGTTGACGGTATTAGAGTTAATGTGGCAGTTGAGTAATGAACGCCATGCTTATTCATGTGGCAGGAGGCACTGCACGGAATGGTTGTTGGTGCTGTACTAGCTGTTCTGAACACAGAACACTCAGATAAGCTATTGGGAGCAGATAACACTGAAAATCATATGTAACAAGAAACACAGTACATAAATATAACCAAAAATTGACATTTAGAGGTAGACTGAGGAGACTCTACAGATTTAGAGATCTTCTACCTGAGTCTACGAAACTACGTGTCATGCAGTCACTAGTCCTGTCCGTTTTCGCCTACTGTTTCCCAGCCTACGGGAATAGCATTTCTGGAGAAGACATGCATCGCATTCAAAAGTTTGCAAAACTCTGCAATCCGTTTCATTTTTAATTTGAAACGATTTGAGCATGTCTCTCCTTACAGAGATGCCGCTGGGATGATGTCGGTAGAGACCGTCTGCAGGGTCATGACGTGCTGCATGGTCCACAAGGCTCTTGTTAAACAGGAGCCTCAGTACCTTAGTGAGAAGCTCTCATTTCGGGATGAGGTCTCTCAGCGCAGAACCCGCCATGGGAATCTTCTCCACTTTCCTAAAGTTAGGCTGGAGTTTGGGAAGGAGGAGCTTCTCTTATTTCGGCCCGAAATTGTACAACGACCTCCCACCAAACATGAAACAATGTTCAATAGCCACATTTAAGAATAAGATGAGGCAGAATTTGCTTAATGCATAGATTTTCTTTTTCTTTTTATTTATTTGTATTTCATTTTCATGTATATGTTGTATGTGACGATAGTTGTTCTGAAAAGCAGTTGTTCTGTATGTAACTGAGAAACGCTTGATGAAGATAAAGACAACATTATTATTATTATTATTTACATTTCAGTTATTAAAAAACATGGTTATTTGTGATTTAGACCAAATATATTTTTGTTTAGGAGGACGAGTAGAATATGTTATTAAGATCAACATTTTGATTGGCTACTCTGACCGTTAACCTTGCTGATATCATGAATTTTGGTACTCGGGTATTATCCGGAAGGGAATGAAGCCATTGTTTTTTTAAGGGCTTTCTTACCGTGGACCTAAGAAAAATACATTACTATAAAGAACAAACTTTATTTGACTTACTGTGAAAATTGCATGTCGTTATCATGATCGGTTCTTGTCTTCTACCTCCCAAAAGGAAGTGATGTTAGTGAGAAGAATGCCACTCTTGTCTCTCATCCTTCGGAACAAAATAATATAAAGTTTATACTATACATTTAAATAAATTCTGAGATGCTGTTGAGATCTAATGCAGTTGCTCAGTTTATTGTACAGATCACTGTCATGTAAAAGTGGCTAGCTTAAACACTTTAGCCAGGAACTTCAAGAACAAAAGCTATCCCTGAGGCAATGACTGGATATAGCAGATAATGAAATATTCACATTTTAAAAATAATGTCTAGATTACAGTAAATTGAAAATAATACTGTTTCAATCTTTTATCACACAAAAAAAAATGGTTTTGATAGTTATGATTTCACGTGAAAATAGTGTTTATTCTAATTTGTAAAAATCTATGTGTTTATGTAATCGTGAAACATATTGAAACCAAGATAATCATTATATGATAAATAGAATCACAATAGTAGAATCATATAGTAGTTTCCATCAAGCATGTTTATAGAGTTTCTTTTTTCCAGCATAACCAACATTTAGCTGACACTAAAGATAGAGAACCAGATGTATTGTGGATTGG
Source organism: Homalodisca vitripennis (assembly GCF_021130785.1). Classification (NCBI taxonomy): domain Eukaryota; kingdom Metazoa; phylum Arthropoda; class Insecta; order Hemiptera; family Cicadellidae; genus Homalodisca; species Homalodisca vitripennis. The sequence goes on from NW_025776745.1 coordinate 49,436, forward strand.
AGATTCCATTATCAGCCATTTGAAGCAGAGACCAATGTGGAATGATCTGTTTGAACCGCTTCATTCTTTGAACTTCGGTTTATCTGGTGACACCACACAGAATGTTCTCTGGAGGATACACAATGGTGCCTTGGACAATATAAAGCCAAAGGTTAGCCCAAATAATTTATTACATAGGTTTTGATATTATATTACATATGTTTCCAAATGTGCATTTAAAATAGAATTCTAAACCATTGAGATCAGGACTGTTGATAATGTTAGTGTATGCTAGTGGAACTTAAAGCTGAGTAGTTTAGGATCATCCTAAGAGAGTTAACATATTAAATAAATTCAGAAGCAAAACATTTATATATATGAAAGGTTAAAACGGTAACCTATTAAATGTTTTGCTTCTGAATTTATTTGATATGTTAACTCTCTGAGAACGATCTTAAACAACAACATCTACAACTTTAAAAAAAATCACTATGGCCTATAGACTTTAAGCCGTATTACATGCTTTGTGCATTGAAAGAAAAGGTCTGTAATGTGTTAATGTGGCTCAAGACAAACAGCATCATCAAATGTATATAAAACAATTACTTTGACTCATCCTTTATTCTGGTGAAAATAAACATTTACAAAATTTATTTATTCAATTTTTAAGGCAAAAAACACAGAGGTTATCATTCACCTTAAAATGTCACTGACATTTATGACATACCAATTATAGTTTGCACACAACAATTAGTTGTCAGTTATGAACCAATTATAGTTCTCACACAACATTTAAATGTTGATTGTGAATTGTAATTGGTATGTCACCGACATTTAAATATTGATTGCCACAATTAGGGTTAAAGCAGATGATACAATACTTGGGAACTCAACAGTACTACCTAGCTATCACTGTTGGCATCACTATAGATCAGGTGATATGTTGTATCTCAGACATCCAGCTGAATAATATGGTATACAACATTTCTAAAACATTTTGCAAGTAAAAGATGGAGCAACAGGCATTGTGCGTGACAGAGCATAAGAAGGCTCAGTTGTTTCCATTTATTACAATATGCCTCAATTTCTCTTGAATTATATATGCCATGATGTATGCATAGGAGGCCCTTAATTACTTATTGTTGCAAAGCAATGTTACACATTACTAATAATGTTACAACACAATTTCTATCATTTCAGACCAGCTGTACAATTACATCAGTTGGAATTAGGTTCCTTGTGTTAAAATACATTTTTAGATTTCACTCTAAAACTATTATAGAACCAGCAAATGTTTTGTTGTTATAATTATTATAGTTAGAGCACCCCGCTCCAAAATAGTCTGGATGACATTTGATGCAGTGTTGCCAAATTGCTGCTGACCACCAGTTGTTCCCGTCATGACATGCTATTGTCACATAATGCCTGCTTGATTTACACCTGATTTGTATGCATAATAGATAAATTAAATCAAAGGTACGCATATTTGTAACGGTTGATGTTGTTATTTTATTGAAAACGATGTTGGGATGAATTAGTATTTTACCTTAAACGTAAAACTGGCAATTTTTAGTGTTTAGCACATGGAGTAGAGGGAGGGTTCAGATGTATCAACCACCATCGGACTATTTTCGTGCCAGTTACTTTAGTGAGATGTAGCCAAATCTACACATACATGTGTGTGTTTACATGTGGAATTACATTCTTAGTAACAATGTGGCTGTTGTCAGAAACTGGATGTTGATATGCGAATGAGTGTGATAAACATTGTACGTACTGTTTCACATACAGTGTATGATATGTTTTATATTAGAAGATCCAGTCAATACATAGACAGTTTTGTATTATTTTAGACTCATATACAAACTTTACGGTTAATCTAAATTGGTTTTAATAAAAATTATCTTTTCAGGTAGTAGTTGTACATGTAGGAACAAACAATTTTGGAGACTCACCTGATGATATTTCTGATGGAATTGTGGAAATTGTCAATGTTATACGTGAACGACATCCAGAAACATACATTATTTTTGTTGTAAGTATAAGCTCTAAAAATACAATAAATTTTTATTACTAGGTTTTATTATGAATAGATAAAATAATTTTATTATGAATTATGTAGGCCTACTTGGAATTTTAAACAGTATCTCAAATTTATTCATTTCTTAAGTTGAAAGTTCTTAGCATTTTATAACACTACTAATTATTATTGAAGAAGAGAGATTCCATTCTACTATTATTATATGCATCATTAACATTCTAAATAAGTTCATTTACAACTTTCCCACTTTGGAATATCAGCTGATCCAGATAAAACTTTATTCAGTGATCTATTGTGCTCTCCAATATCAGCTGTAGTGATTTTCATTTCATCATGTATTAGTCATACAATGGGTTTACGTATTAAATTGTCTCATATTACATCCACATATAAATGTCAATTTGGTTAAAAATTGTGTTTTTCTTGTATCACTGAAAGGTGGTTTAAAAAAAATCCTGTTACTTCACAATCGTTAAAAGAAAACTTTAACCCTTTTAGCGCCAAGTATATTGGGCTGGTCGTGTCTCATAACGCCAGAGTTACTGGTGTGGGGTTTCCTGTCTGATGTCGTGGCATAGCTGCTGGGTACATCGCAGTAGTGCCAGAGCAATTTTACGAGTTTACACAACATAGACATAAATTGTTCTTATTTTGCTAACTTTTAAGATAATATAATGATTTTGGTAATCTTGTTTGTTGTTCAAAGAAAAACAATGACATTTAATAAAATTTATGAAATGTTGATTTTTACAAATTGTATACCTTTAAACCTCGTAGTGTTAATCATCAAAATTATGCTGTATGTTGCTATTTCTGTAGTGTTAACGGACATAATATTGTCGGTCAAACATTACATAATCACTTCTTATAGAATACTGTGATAATGTATCGATTTGATTCATGCAACATTGGATTCGAGAAGAAAAATGCTAACAAGAACTAAAGTTTTATACCTCTTTGTTGTTATGGTTCGTAGCAAATTGATTATTCCAAATATAAATGAAAACGTCAGCTGTTTGTTGTGAACTTGCCAGCATTGTTAAATCTTACGTCTGTGCCGAATCGTGTATAATTTGAAGATTTAGTAGTTTTATTAGTGTTTTAGTGTTGTATTAAATGTGTAGAGTGATGTTAGATATTATAATAGGGCAGATACATATATTTTAACTGAAATCTGATATATTATCGGCTCTGAGTTGGGTATTAGAATTTGTTTGGCTAAACTTCATTTCACATAGTTTTTTTATTGTTTTTCACTTTTATATTATCACCACATATTATTCATTCTAATTCAGCAATGTTCAGGCTGATGTAAATAAAGATAAGCTAATTTAGCAACACTGTTTATGTTGTGGATTTGAATTTTTTCAACTAGTGCGTATTGTCATGTTTTTGTTTGTAAATTTGGTATTATTTCATATATTTAGATGTAGTTTATGATTTTCTAAAACTAAAAAACATTTCCTATTAGTTATAAACAATACATTTTGATATATAGTACAAACTTTCAAAAACATCTTATACTTTTTGCTGTACAAAGATGTTTTAATAATGACAAAAAGTTACTTTTTTATGCTTTTCAAAAAATGAGTTATGGAATTTATTTTATTGTTGCTGTATAGTTTATTTAATTTTGAGTAAGAAAATATGCATGTAAATATATATTCATGTACAATTGTATTAGCAAAATTTGTATTACCAAACTCTTATGTATAGACCTGATTTTCATGTTTTGTAGCTTTATAATGGTTTCATATATGTGTATGCAGGTTTTGTTTTTCTGAAACTAGATCAAATTTGACACAAAATGGTGATCTCACATTTACATTTTTCTCACTATAACTTGATTTGATAGGCATGGTCTCCCCCAAATTTGAAAAATTTGCATTTCATTAAACAAATTTTGAAATAAAATATTTTTTGGCCTGCTTTTGATGCAAATATTATTTTTTTGTTTAAATCTAAAAAATATATACATTTATATATTCTACATTTTTTGCTCCTAAATTATATTTTTAATATATTTTTTAAACCTTGTATAAAGCTATAAAAAGCCTGACACCACAGGATGAAATGACTGCCTGTTGTAAGGTTAAAAGTAGATATTTTTTCAATTTATTTATATTTTGTAAATTTAGAGTTCCATAAATACCTGAAAGAATGTTTACTCTATAAATCACTACTGTACATATTGTTTGCAACACATTTAATTGATAGAGACCTGTGCAAATCTGTTTAATAATACTAAAAATGTATAGATGTATGTATTTATTAGTAAACAAAGTAAAAAACTGACTTTTACCATAACAACACCAATGTTTTTAGATAAAACATTATAGTGCATATTATTATTTTGTTTGAATAAAATATTAATACCAATACAATGCTACTTGCTATAATACATTTGATATAGAATCATCAAATAAACTTAATTTCTTTCATTGATCAAAATTAAGTTTTGATGTTAAATTGTTAAATTAGGTAGTAAGAACAACACTGAAATAGTTTTCTCTAAAATAAAGGAAAGTCTGCTGTAAATGACACACTTTTTAGAAGCTTTAAAAGTAAGTAAGATAAGATAACAACAAGAATATTAATGGCTGCAGGTGGCTATCATCTAACGTCTAACACCACTGCCTTATGAATAATGCAACTTTATTATATTCTTGAAGCATATATAGTTCTGTATAAATCGGTACTAATTTTATTGATATTAGTCAATAAATAAATGGATTTGTCCTGAATGAAAATGTTGAGAGCCTAAATTAAGGCTCTTGACTGTTAACTTACCTTACTCAAGGCTATATATAGGCTCTTGGAGTTTCACCACCAACCTAGCATGAGTCTAAATAAAGGCTCTTGGTTTTTATGACTTCACAGGTTTGTCCTTTATATAGGCTCTCGGCACCAAAAGGGTTAAACTAAGAAGGGCATTTTAGACAGTTATTTTTTATTGTACTTATAAAAGTAACCTCCAAATGAATGTAAATAGCAATGACCTGGTAGATAACTGACGGTTTTAATGACAGGATGTTAAATTCCATGGCTGGCAGTAAGCGGGTTTGTGAAAAATCCTTGTGTTGAATGGTTAGCGAAATTGTTTAATTAATGATCCATTGGGATATTGTTATATACCATAAATGATTTATAAGTCTTGTTAGAGAGTATGATAGATAACACTGTAGATAATAATGGAAACTATGGTTATCCTCATTATGGTTAACCTGATGAAAGTTATATATATACATTATTCTTAGTATTTCCTGTATCTTCATATTTCGTTTCAATATATAAAAATGTATCCCTATTCTTGGAGATATCCATAACAACAATAAACTGTCCTACAAGATTAGACAAATCCAACAATAAACTGTCCTACAAGATTAGACAAATTATACCAGGCCTACATTTAACAAGAAATACTTCAAAAGTGTGTGCAGTTTATATGTCAATTTGAAGAATTGTTAAAGACACTTCCATTTCATTATTAGTACAAGAATATGTCACAACAGTACTGGAGAACTTAGTCGTACAAGACTTAGTACAAGAATATGTCACAACAGTACTGGAGAACTTAGTCGTACAAGACCTCAGAAGTATCTGAAGACATTTTTAGTGTATTTGAAATTTGTGGCTCAAATGATGAGTTTTTAGATATTAATATTTTTTATATATTTAGGTATTGTTGAAAAGTCTTGTTTGTTTTCATGCATTTAACACAATGTGAGAAAAATGTTACTAGTACCTACGCATTATACTGACCACACTTGTTATATGTTTCCAGTAAAAATTAAAGAAACTTAAATAAGATTAACCTTTTCCTTGTTGTTTGGTTTCTAATCTCGACAGGCAAAAGTCAATAGGGTGACCTGTGGTGCGGCAGGCAACTTGGGGCAGTCAGTTGGGTCCTGATGGGGTAGTTTGCTCTTATTTAGGGGGATGGTTCCTTGGACAAGGTTTAAGCACATACGTGACAGTCAGGACATTACGTTTAGGTTAGGCTTTTCAGATACAATATGGCTAGTTAAGATATGCGTTGGGTAGTTTTGAATATGGACAGGATAGGTTAATACATGTGAATGACAACTATAATTAGGCCATTTTTGTTATTTTTAACTGAAAATACAGATAATTTAAATTTAAATGTGGCTGTTATAATGCATAAGTATTGTAACTACAATTAGGCCATTTTTGTTATTTTTAACTGAAAATACAGATTATTTAAATGTGGTTGTTATAATGCATAAGTATTGTGTTAACAATAGGCTAGCTTATAAGCATTTTAGTGATTAACAGTACTATATTTAATGTGATATGTATATAAACTTAGTTTGGACCAAATTCTTAGGCTTCAACAATATGCTTTGATAGGGTGTAAGTAAAACTACTTTTACATCAATTAGGTTTTTATGTTTCAATATTTTTTCGTTAAATATACGGATATGTTTATTCACTCTTGTATCTTTGACAGGAATTGTTTCCACGAGGTCATCACCCAAACCCCCTGCGTGAACGGAATGCATCAGTGAATGAGTTGGTGAGGAGGAAGCTGCAGGGCAGAAGTCGCGTGCAGACGGTGAACTGTGAGAAGGGGCTGGTCGGTGCTGACGGCACTATTAGCCATCACGATATGCCGGACTATCTACACTTTTCAGATGCCGGGTACCGGAAGGCGCTGGAACCTCTACACGACTTGCTGTTACAGCTCTTGACGGAAGGTGAGGAAGAACGGGACCTCACGCCATCTGAGTGAAGTGTCCTGATGCGTCATGTCACATCACGTCGTGTCACGCATTCGCAAGCTCTGATCTGGGGGTCGGTTGATCTCGGCTGTGCCGTTATTATCTACAAGATTGATGCTTTATCTAGGATAATATTTTTACCACTTATTGTTGCGCTGCCAACCGGACTGAGTACTTTGTCAATTGAGATATGTAATTATATTCAGAATGGGAATTTAATGTGTAAATCATGAAAAATGCAGTTTGTACAATCGTTTTAATGCTCACCAGTAATTGGTGATTGGGATAAAAAATTCTTCATGTACAAATCTTGCTTTCTGATGATATAAATGTACTGCCTATTTTTTGTGATATAACTATGAGATTATTAAGCCACACAGTTAGCCAGTAAACATAATGTATTTGAGATGAAGGATCGAAAACGCTTTGACTAAGTTTTGAAAGAAATGTCAAGATCATATTGTGTAAAAAAAATAATTCACAAGTTTATTTTTCTTTGTACTAATAAAAGATGGAATTCTATTTTTAAAACATAGTGAGAGTTGTAAACAATTTCTATATCAGATAATAGATAAAAATTGCTCAATTATCATAATCCATAAGTTTATAATAATTCTCAATTTTGTATGTATTTTTAATTTTAAATATTGGTGGGGTTTCTGTTATTTTTCTAAATAGTTATGTCTTGTTAGTAAAATTGTTTGTATACATTTTAAATTTTAAGGCAATGTGGGATTTGTATTCTACTCATTATGAAGTTTGTGAAGTAAATTGTAATTTCACTTGCCTAGGTAGTTTATTTGCTCTCTGTTGCTATGTTTGAAGTGGCCAGCATTGCACCGGTCAGAGCTTGGTGAATGTGTAGTTAGGCATTGCTTGGCTTAGGTTGCGTGGTCACTGCCACGTGTGCGATTATTGTGCATACTTTACAGGGATATTCTCAAGTGAACAGCATCACCAAAGTACGGTTCAGTAGTCCTGCTGTAGTTACAGTAGACAAGCGTTTTCACAGTGATATATTTGGGCTCCTATATTTACTTATTCAAAGAGTACACTTTTCTCACCGACTATTTGAGATGTAAAATACGATAGGCTAAGTTATTTTATCGCTACGTTGGTCCAAGCAAGGACTGGTTTCTCAATCATTATTTGATAACAAGCTGATAGTTTGTCTGTGATCAGTTAGCCTCTAGATGATTTTGTTTTGTTTCAAATCATATCTTGTAATTGTTGAAATTCTTCATTGTATCTTTTATAATAATTTTTCCTTAAAGTAGAACTTAGCAAATAACTTAGTTCAGTTATTGTTCATTTGTCTCTGAGAGATTTTATATGTTTGTATTTACTATTTACTTTGTAAATTATAGAATCTATTTGTTGTCTTTAAACCATTTTATTTCCTAATTCTAAATATTCTATGAGCACTTAAACCAACAATTAGACTTGGATTCCTTGTGATTTAAAATTTGCACCACTAAAACTTTGTAAATACTGTACTACTGAAGTTGTGTAATATTCTGATTAGTCAACATTTATTATATTACCAAACAAAGATACATAAAATGTGATAATTAACTCATTACAATAATAATTGTATTATCGAGACTGTTTTTATAAAATTAATAATAATACTGTTGAGCTTCAAAATGTGGGTGTTTGGGCACATTGAAACAATCACACTTAAAATCTAGCGAGTTCAATATGAAACAAGGATCTACCTTAGAGCCTAGTAAACTAAGATATAAATATCTGTATTGTGATAATATAGTTTATTAATAAATATGGTATCTCTATTCTTAATAATTAAGGTTAGATTTTAAAAACAGTGTTTCATAATTTTTATTAAAAAATATTCCATAATAGTAAATTATATTAATTATGCGGAATAAAAAAAATATTGAAAATTTCCTGTTGAATAAAATTCATTACAGTTATGAAGGACATTGTTTGATATTATACATTAATTATAATATGTGTGAACAAATAGTATACAACTATTGATTCTAATATAAAAGTAAGGGCAGCGTTTTCTACTTCTCAAAAAATAGCTTACCTTTTCCCGTCTTTTTATATCATAAGCTGATAATAGATTTGAAAGTTCTAATTAGAAACATATCTCAGTTTAAATTACCACATAAATGTACGTCTTATGATTATAATAACGTAATTAACTAAAAACATGTCATCAATTTGTTTTAAGAAAAAAGTTTTGTGGACTTATAACGTGTCATTCTCTTACAATTTCTACTTGATAGATAAAATGGATTCTTTATTATCGTTAAGTATTACAAACATGCAATAAATATAATAAATTCATATCAGACACATGTGCTGTGCTGTGCATTGTCAAAATTTACAAACAACACGCTTTGTATCTAAATAATTAATAAAATACTAATTTAATGTGACTGACTATATTAGATATCGTTGTAATGCTAGAGAAGTTGTATGAACGGAAATAAAATGTCAGTACCACGCAGAACTGGTGAGTGGTCATTTAGACACAAAAATCTTCTTGCTGTTTAGGTATGAAGACTGCCAGCTCACTGGGTGTGATATTGTTATGTAGGAGCTAATGTGGAGATTTTACTTAAAGACTTAATCATATGGGGATACTTATATCCATGCCCAAAGGTATAATAAATTGGTAGCGAATGAAATGTTTCTTTTAGCGAGTTTGTATCTATATTTTAGACATAATGGACAAAAATATGTTAGTTAGAATCTAAAGAATTCACTCTTTTGATATTTTACAAGTAGTAGTACATGATGCTCATCATGTTTTAGTCTCGCCCTGCCCATTGCCTATATAAAAAATTTGTAGATTTGCATGAAAAATGTAACAAGCAGAGTAATATATTGGTAGAATCAGTACAGTGTGAGTGGATAGTACTGGATGGGCCAGAATTGAATATGTCTAACAAACTCAGTGTCTGATGCCTTGGACTTTGCTACACTGGCTTTCTCAATAATAAATAATTATAAAAAATGTAACAAGCAGAGTAATATATTGTTAAAATCAGTACAGTGTGAGTGGATAGTACTGGTTGGGCCAGAATTGAATATGTCTAACAAACTCAGTGTCTGATGCCTTGGAGTGTGCAACACTGGCTTTCTCAATAATAAATAATTATAAAAAATGTAACAAGCAGAGTAATATATTGTTAAAATCAGTACAGTGTGAGTGGATAGTACTGGTTGGGCCAGAATTGAATATGTCTAACAAACTCAGTGTCTGATGCCTTGGAGTGTGCAACACTGGCTTTCTCAATAATAAATAATTATAAAAAATGTAACAAGCAGAGTAATATATTGTTAAAATCAGTACAGTGTGAGTGGATAGTACTGGTTGGGCCAGAATTGAATATGTCTAACAAACTCAGTGTCTGATGCCTTGGAGTGTGCAACACTGGCTTTCTCAATAATAAATAATTATAAAAAATGTAACAAGCAGAGTAATATATTGTTAAAATCAGTACAGTGTGAGTGGATAGTACTGGTTGGGCCAGAATTGAATATGTCTAACAAACAGTGTCTGATGCCTTGGAGTGTGCAACACTGGCTTTCTCAATAATAAATAATTATAAAAAATGTAACAAGCAGAGTAATATATTGTTAAAATCAGTACAGTGTGAGTGGATAGTACTGGTTGGGCCAGAATTGAATATGTCTAACAAACTCAGTGTCTGATGCCTTGGAGTGTGCAACACTGGCTTTCTCAATAATAAATAATTATAAAAAATGTAACAAGCAGAGTAATATATTGTTAAAATCAGTACAGTGTGAGTGGATAGTACTGGTTGGGCCAGAATTGAATATGTCTAACAAACTCAGTGTCTGATGCCTTGGAGTGTGCAACACTGGCTTTCTCAATAATAAATAATTATAAAAAATGAACTTCTCCAGTAGCTTTCCTCAATACCATTGCAACCTTTATAATTAATTGTTTACTTAATTTTCAAAACTTAAAAATTTTTAAATTGAAGACATTACTAGTATTTCATCAAGTAAGGAATTTTGCTTAACAGCAAAAAGTGAACAAGTGAAATTGTCTCTCAACACATTTTACATTCTTCTGTGTATAAAAAAATGGAGAGTTACGATTGGAGATTGAATACTATTCATTTTTAACCCTTTGGATGCCAAGCAAATTTCAAGATTCGTTTTGAGTAATGCCATGCATGTGAGCTGTGGGTGTTTCCTGAGTGCCAGTGGTAAATGGCCTATAACAGCCAAGTGTGCCAAGCACAAAACAGCTATTTTGTTATGTTAGACTAAAAAATTGTATAACTCCTATCCTAATACTGATAAATGGACAATTTTTGTTTTGTTTTGTAGGTTATGAAATATACTGTTATGTAATAACAAAGTTTTATGATAATATCCAAAAATATAAATAAGTAAACTAAAAAAAAAATAAAAAAAAAATTTTTTTTATTTTTTATTTTTTTTTATTAGAAAACTTATATTATTATACTATTTATGTAAACATATGTTACATTTTACATTAGTATGTATAATTATGAACCAATATAGAAAATTTCAGAAAGAAATATTGAGAAATAAAAGTTTTATAAGATTTTTAATAAAACTTTACATTTGGACTAAAATGCTAAAATATTGACAATGTAATGTAAGGGCATGTTATTGTAAGGACTTTTCTAAACAAAACTATATTTATTAAACTAGCATTGAGATGGTTGAAAAACATTGGTTAGGACCCTAATGCATGTTCAAAAAAAAATAAAATCATGACAAATAGCCTATTTTTTTATATTATTTGCTTTTACTCACCCTCAGTTATTGAAAGGCAGAAAAAGTCCAATCTTCAATCACTTACTATTTTTTTAGTGCCTATAGTCTATAGCATAGGCCTATTGAAAAATGTTACTAAGTCTATAAAAAACTATGCAAAGAAATGTCTCTATATAAAATATATACATTGTTACATAAACGTTCAGTCTATTTACACTCGTGGCGGGGGAGACAGTCAAGGTGGCAACACCGGGTGCACTTGACACATACTGTCCTGGACCTTATACTATAACAAATTATATATCAATTTGTTAAGTAACTCTTCCCCTTTCGTTTGATGTATCTGTTATGAAGATTCGCTTACTATATGATTTAAAAAAATAATATAATCGCAAAGCCGAAAATATCGGCCCGCGGCACACTTCGGTTAAACGTAATGGGCCGAAAATATCGGCTCTCGGCACACTTCGGTTAAACGTAAAGGGCCGAAAATATCGGCTCTCGGCACGCTTTGGTTAAATATAGTGAGCCGATAATATCGGCCCTTGGCACCCAAAGGGTTAAACTTATGCTCAGCATTCACATTTACCTATCCAAATGATTGAAATTTTGGAAAGTTCCAACTGTCTAGAACAGGGGTGCCCAACCTTTTTTACCCAAGGGCCACATTGTAAAGCCTTTATGGCCAGGTGGGCCAACATCCCAGGGGATTTGGAACCCCAAACAAAACGTATTGCCCGGGGTTTGTTCCAGAAATATTGTGCAAAATATGAGTTTTAAGGTTATTTGGTCCTTGTTTCCTGATTATTGTAATTTCTTATTATTTATTAGTTGTTAGGTAAAGGTTTATAATATATTATGTTTATAGGTTTTTTTAGTAGAAATAAATATAAACCCAGACTTTTGGATGTTTGCTCTAATTCTGAGGGAACAATAAAAAGGTTACCAATAAATTGAATTAAATTGTGCCGTGCTTTACGCGCGCTCTATTCGTCAGTCGGCAGCCACCACCGTAGTCAGTAAAATCTGTCTGCAACTACTTTACTTCTTTCAACACTCATACTCCACCAAATGAATACGGCTCGTTCTACGTGAAATCGGCTGGACTGCTTGGTTCTCAAAATTTGTATTTATTTAATATTTCAAATGCTTGTAAACAAATTTGGTTGTTTTGGCAACAAGGCGGGCCACATAAAACTGACTCGCGGGCCGGATTCGGCCCGTGGGCCGTAGGTTGGGCAGCCCTGGTCTAGAATTTGAAAATATTCAAGGTTACTTGATACAAAGAGATACAAACACATGTTTATTATCAATTGAAATAGAGGAAAGCTAAATAGGTCCCTTGTACTTTTGTCAACTTACTCAGTGTTTACATTACTCTGATACTTCAGTAATGTTGGATCTGATTAAAATTGAGTTTCAAAGTGACACAAGCCCGTTTTATCCAACTATCTTTGCTCGGTTAAAGTAAAGTAATTTATGCATACTTTTGTAATTGTTCTTCTTTTTAGAGCTTCTTGAAGCTGTCTCCCTAGGCGGCTGCCTACTTTTGCCTAGTAGAAAGTTATGCATTTCTACATATGTGTTAAGAAGCATGATTTGAAAATCAAATGTGCAACATAAGTGGATTATTTCATGCTCTCTACTGGTAACTCAGTCAACCAGAAAGAGAGATTACTGGTTTTCGATTTTGAAATATCCAGTGATGTTACAACAAAGAGGTTGCATTTTCATTGATGTCTTTCTTTTTCACATTGATACTACATCTACATACGATATGATAAAAACACAGTACACACAGTTTATATTTCCAGTGTTCAGAACTCCTTAACCTTTTGGGGTCTGTTTTTTATTTACTCAAAAAATTCAATTCATTACCAATTCAAATAATTTTGCTTTTATTTTTTTAGAATAGAATATGATTTATTTTTGAAAATATTACAATAACACATTATATACAATGGTATACACAATGTAATAAATCAATAAAGTAACCTAAACAACCAAATGTATACACAATGTACAAACCTAATGAGCAAACTTAAATAAAAATATAACATTCTTGTAAATAAAATTTAAAAAAAAAACACTTGTAAATTAAAAGAAATATTTTCAAAAATAACTAGGGCCTCTAGAGGCAAGTGCCTGTGGAGAGGTTCCTTTTATAACAAAAATCTTTTTCAGCTCAAAGAAAATTTCAACAAAACTTTGATTTTTTTCATAAGCTCCTAAAAAAATTGATTAAAAGTGTGCTGCTGCAGTTACAAAGCAAATGAAAATCCACTTAAATAAATTCAAATAATATTTCAATATTACTTATGTACATGTCACATTAAACCAATAAATTGTAAAAGTATTGTAGTTTTTTCAAGGTAGAACCTCATATCAGTGTTATACAAAGTTAAGTTAGGCAGATAAAAAGTTTATTCATAATTTATTCAATTTTTTATTTGTAAAATAAAGCAAATATACATATATTTAATTAGGTTCTTACCTATGTTATTTTTTTCCCGAGTGAAAACTTGTAGGACGTACGGCTAATAAGTATTAGTCATGTTTTAAGTACCTATATAAATAAGTTCATAACGTAAGAAACGTATAATTTTAAAATAACAAGGTATATTGTATTATAAATACAGTGTATTTGTTCAGTGAAATGAAATGTAGAGAAGTACTTACTTTAATAAACTGAAAAACTGGTGAATTAGTTGGTGTTCTCTTTTAACCGGTGTACTTGAAAGATATAGTGATGTACTTGGGTTCTGTTTTTCTTCAACATTGAATATTTTATCAGTACAATGGTAAAAAATCCAAAAATGTATAGATTGTCCACTAGGCTATAACAATGATTTACCAAATGGTACATCAAAATAAACATTAACAAAAACCCAATTTATTCAAAAACCCACTTTTTTTGTGAGATATTCACGCTGCAACAGCTGTCGGACTGAAGTCACCTGGACCCCAAAAGGTTAACAGCTTCTGATGAAAGTTTATTACGCCTATGCAATGTTATAAAATTGGTTTACAACACACTACTGACGTAATGTTTTAAGTGCATCATAAAAAATACTTTATTACACATATGTTAAAATTGTTATAACTTGATCAATTTAGTTATTTGATTTTGCTAAAACATGTAATGGACACAACATACAAATCTTACAATATTTATGGTTTTAGTGTAATAATCTCTATTGTTATTTTTATATAATTTTCTAATTAGCATGTTTTCCTTCAAATAAGCTTTAAATTGTAGGGGTTTTTTAAAGTTGAGGTCCAAAATATTGTTTAAAAAAAGTAAAACTAATCGTCTTTATTTTAATGTTTAACTTGTACATGGTGCTCAATTTAAAACTGCCCATATCCACTGTTGGTTTACTTAGTGTGTTGGATGATTAATTTGAGTTGGATAAAAATTGTCAGGTGGAACTATATAATATTATGAAATTAAAAATTCCCTCACCTCTCCAGTAAAGTGGTAAATTAGTAATTGCCCATCTAAAATTATGGATGCATAATTTTAGGATTTGTTAAAAACAAAATAAAATTTGAAATAATTGCTTTTGCATTAAAAAATTTACTAGATTTACTACTAGTAAAGCAGATTTCCAAGCAAACAAGTGGCTATATTCGGTTTTTTAATACAGGTTTATAACTTTGTTGATGTGTCAAAGAAATACATTATCCGAAAAATACACTTCACTCTATAAAGTTTGTTTTAGAGCATTGCAGGTGCTTGAATAAGACATGATTTGTTAATCTGTGGTACAAAAAAATCGTGATAAAAATGGTTTACTAATTTAATTTTAAAATCATTGCTTTATCATACATCAAATGTATTGTCTCCCAACTTTTAATTAAGAGCTTAATATAGTATACAAATTAGAAACCATTATTAAACACCCAAAAATGTTGCAAATTTTAAATTTGATAAGCGCATGTCTAAACTGAAAAATTACTAAAACAGTTAAAGTGGTTGTGTTGGTATGGGGAAGAAGGGGGATTTTTGCACTCCCAAAATAATTTTCTCAGAGTTTTTCATTACCCTCTGAATAATAAAAGTGTACTTTAAAAGAGGTATAAACACTTTAAAAATGAACACCTCATATTAGAAATACTTTAATTTATGTTTAATTTTATATTGAAATGAAATGAAATTGCTGTGTTGGTGTGAGGAGTAAAAGTTATTTTTAATATATTGGTTGTGAGTGGCATTTGAAATCTTATTATATTTTCACTTTGATCTCTGAATTACAGTTATGAGTACAACATAATTTTACCATATAAAAATAAAGATGAATCCATTGTGTTAAAGGTATTACAGTCATATTTGTCAAGAATATAGATTTTCAAGTTTTTTAAATAATGTAAAATAAAGTAAATTAATACTTTGACTGTTTATAGTTACAATTTTAGCTAGAAAAATTACATTACATTATAATGACTTTGTAATGATATGGCAGAAATGCAAAATGTTGTATAGTCAATATCAGGTTTTAGTTTTTCAATTTCTTATGTATCTGTGCTCTGAAACAAGTTTTTTCAATAATAAAAATATATTGTATCCTAGTTATTCAATATCAATTATTAAAATGTTCCTAGTTTACGTTTTACAAGCAACAGAATTCTATGCCTTGTTTTGCTCAGTATTTTATATTAACAATAAAAACCAGTTGAAATTTTTGTAATATTTTAACAACCATATGTATTTATTTTTTAGTATACCTTATTTGCTCGGAATTGTTTTGTGAATTTCCAAAGATTTTGTATAAATAATAAATACATTCCAATTTTTATGAGTCTTATTGCCCATATGTTATTGTGAGTTACATTGTGTAACAAATTTATATAGAACTAGCAGTTACCCACGGCTTCGCACGCGATTTCCTACAGAAAAATTGGGGACATAGGAGGCACATTTCTTTTGAATGTTGTTATTACCCTTCTGAGATAAATGGTAGTCACCGAAAGATACTCGAAGCTCATGATCTGTTTAAGATTAAAATTGTAAAACAGTCTCAATATGCACCTGTGAAATAACTGGAATTGTTCTCCAATATTCTATGATTTTTGTATATAATTTAACTATATTAGCCCAGCGTGGACAGGAGTCAAAAAGTCGAATTCATTAGCGCACATACGATATAATAAATGATGGCGCTCAATGTAATTTTGAAACGAAAATAGGCATATTGTAGGTACTTATTATTACAGTCTAATTATTATGAGCCTCAGATGTTAAGCGAAATTGCGTATGGTTTTTATTTTAGGCTTTGCGCGTGTATCACTTCTGGATTGAATTAGTTATATCTCCGATGCCATGATTGAGCTTGCTTTGTTGTCTCGATCGAGAGAATATGTACGCACGGAGTTCTGAGAACCAACTTTAAATGATGTAAACATATATTTCTTTTGTCGCATTATATATGTTTGCTGCAGTGCATTTCTTACGGGTATTTCCATAACTTTTAGAGACCAGTGAGGCGGAATCCTGACCACGGGAACGGTATAAAAAGTATCCTATGTCCTTCTCCCAGTTCTTAGCTACCTCCCTACCAATTTTCAGCTAAATCGGTTTCAGCCGTTCTTGAGTTATAAATAGTGTAACTAACAAGACTTTCTTTTATATAAATAGATTGTAATGTATTGTATTGTAACTGATGATTAATTAATTTCTTAGAAAAAATTCCTCTATGGGTTTCACAACAAGCTAGGTTGTATTCTTGTGTAACGGATTGGTTCTTGTCTTTCGGATTTTATAATTACAGTTTGTGACAAAGGTTTATGGAATTTCCAAAATGAACAATAATATGGAATGTACTGAAAAAATGTTTTATAGTTTGATAGTTCTAATTTAATAATTGCCAATATAATTAGGATTGTTAAGGTAACAATCTTTTCCCTCAGTATTATATGAAACGAATCAGAACATTTGCTAACTCAGGTTTTAGAAAATTATATTATAATTTGTTGTTGGTAAAGAAATTTGTCTTGACAAAATACAATTTTTTTCAGAAATTAACAATTTTTTCTATATACAAAAAAGACGAGTAATTTACAAAAGATTACAACATGTAATGTATAACATTTACAAGAGATTAAAGTGATTCGGATGCTGTAAATGTTCTATGTTAAAATCTCTAATTTTCTAGTACAATTTTTCAAGACATGTACAAAATATCAACTTAATATTTGTTTGTTTGGCAGGATTTATCTTGTACACATTTAAAGGCTCACAGCTTTGCCTTCACTCGTACTAGTAGGTCTCCCACTTTTCAGCCACTTCACCCGCACCACATTCTATGCTTTTTTTAAAATCTGTTATTCATATCAGTCTGCTCTATGCATTGACAGTAAATGGACACAATGATATACATGAAAATTATCGCTTAAAATTTATAAAATACTGTAGTATAATTTTGGCTAAAAATGACATATCAAATATTATAACAAAAACCAAACTGTGGGAATAATTTCCTTCAAATATTACACATGAATAACATTTCATGACACTTTCACGTTTTATTAGTATACGTTTTCTTACGTTAAAACTATTATTGTTACTATAAATATACAATATTTGGTACTGTCAATAAAGCAAAATTCTCTTAATAAGCACTCTTATTGTGATTTGTATAATAGTCTAGCACATCACTCCTAGACTAATTATATTAGATCATCAAAATGTTAATTTCCAAAACACTGTGGTTTAAAAATCATGATACACTCAATTTTCACTTTAACTTAATAAATTATTTGTTTCAAGTTTGTTTTTGATGATGGAAATAGGATTTTTGCAGACATTTGCCATTGTTTATTGATTGATATTCATGCATTAGTTTAGTTATTTACCTGAAGAAGAGATCAGATTGCAGATCTTGAAGCATAGTGTTACTGATTGCATTTATCACTTAATGAAGCCGGAATGATTTAAAGCAATGATTTTACTAACCCCTAAATAAAAAATGTGTTTCTACCTTAAATAATAATCTTTGAACCTTTAAAAAATACTACATTTATCCTTAGTACCACATATAATTAATTAAAAATGTATTTTTGTTAGTAATGTTTAATTGGACACAACGCTGTTATGTGTTTCCCGATTTCTTTGAATGACCGAAACCTTTAGTGCCTTAGTTAACAAATTACTAAATGTTACTTACTAAGACACATACAGAATAATAAAAGAAAAGGTATTATGATTATGCTGAAAGACCATACGTTATACAGTATATAATTAACTGTAACTCTCAGGTCAAATTTTTATCACATTAATAGTGTATAACTATTTATAACTGAACGATGACAAATTTCAGGAAGAATCCTGTTTTTTTCTATATTTATCATCTAAATAATGGGAAAAAAACAAAGGGTTTTAAATGCAATAATTTAGGTTTAAGCTTTTATACAAGCTCGGAAAATCAGACATATATCGGAAATACCAATCAGGAGCATTTTGACTTGTCATCCTACTGACATCCTACGGACATCCTACTGTCATCCTACGGTCATCCTACGGACATCCTATGGACATCCCACGGACATCCTACTGACATCATACGGACATCCTATGGACATCCTACTGACATCCTATGGACATCCTACAGACATCCTACTGACATCCTAATACATCAATACTTCGTGTTGGATAGCGTGATGTTGCTCGAACTCTATCCTCTATTTACTTACACCTGTAGCTAATATACGAAATACAACACAACGTATGTTTTATGTTTTGAAGTTTAATATACATTACTAGGATTTAAAAGTCATTATCTTCCTTGCGCTAAAGTGAGCTTATGATAAAAATATTCATTAGATTATGTGCAAACAAAAACATGAAATTCCAGCTGTAGCAACCTGCGGCCTTAGATATCAGTTCTATCTGAAACGTCACTGTACAAAGATCAATTGCGATAAATCGATTTTGACTGGATAATTAATTCAAATTTACTTAGTTATTTTATTTACTTGAGTCAGTGGTTAGTTATAGAGCGAAATAATAAAATATCTTACTCTAACAGCGAGTTAAATTGTTATTTTTAGAATGTGAACGTAATTTGTACAAATGTATGCAGTCAATCCGGCTGCAAAAAATAATTCAAAGGCGTAGAAAAGTTATATGTATCTAAGTCAAATATTTCATCACCACACAGGGCAAGAATCAGGTCGAAATAAGAAAACATTTTCAATAAACATACACATTTATTTGTAAACACATGGTTTTTATGAAGGATCTCACAGCAAGAGCTCAGGTACTGTGTGGGTCGATAGGCCAAGTACACCTTTTGGGGTGTGCTAAAAACTGACTTAAGTGAAGTACACATAAACAGATTCTCGACACTGTTTCAAAGGAACTGATATTGTTCGTCCACATAACATTAAACAAATTAAAGGATTAAAATAAAAATAGTTATTTTCTATTACCGTTGATACAACTAAAACAGTCAAATTTACGCGGGATTGAGAAGCACCATAGGGAAAGTTGGTTCAACAAGTTACTCGAGCAGCACCCAGGCCGCGCCACTAATCAGTGCAAAATTAACTCGATTAAAACTTTACTGGATACCAAGCTACAGTAATGTTAATAAATTTGAAAAATTATAGTTATTATTGAAAAGTCTATTTATTCTTCTACAGTCGACTCTCGATAACTCGAACCTCAATAAGTCGAATTCTTTGATAACTCGAATTGTTTTTCCGTTCCCTTGAGAAAACCTGCCTAAGTCGAAAAAAAAACCATGCGTAACTCGAATTAATTTTGCACCCGAATTTTACCTCAATAACCCGAAGTGATAGAAAAATTACCTCTATAACTCGAAGTTCAGTAGATATGTCGAAGTCTTTAAATATATTACCTCTACAACTCGAACTTTTCAGATCAACCCTCGCTAACTCGAAGCTGTGCTGTTTTTACAGCGAACCTGTGTTAGGCCATAGACCTAGCCGAACAGGTCTGGACATGTCGCTGAATTGTCCGGCTGTCTGCCAAACGTCAGTGCCGTGTGCAGTCAGTTCCCACGCATTTAGTTAATAGAGTGGCACGTTCTCGTTCCCGGTCCAACCCTGTTTTGCGTTTAGTGAATGTGAGTGACTACAGTACAGCATGAGTGACAACGTGAGCACTAGAAAAGTGAAAACGTTGAATATAGGGGACAAGTTGAAGATAATAAAGTTATTGGGTGAAGGGAAGTGGAAAAAGATAGACATTGCCGCAGGCAATGTACATTACAGTACATTACAGTACATACATTAGTTTTGTAAAGGATGTAGGGAATAAAAAACATAGTTTATTTGTACCTCTATAATTCGAATTTTATTTTGTTTACCTCTGTAAGTCAAATTACCTCTGTAAGTCGAATTTAGTGAAATATTACCTCTATAACTCGGAACTATTCTTAAGTCGAACTATACGTAACTCGAAGAAAACAGCCGTTCCCTTGAAATTCGAGTTATCGAGAGTCGACTGTAGTTTCTTATTGTTTCAGAAAACTAATTATGTAAACAGGAATACCAGTATGTTTGATAAAAAGACGATAAAGTGTAAGTTTCAATATCTGGTTTTTGCAATACAAAATGAAATTTAGAAAAATGGCTTACGAGAAGCATACTGTGGAATGTTAGTTTTAATTTGATTATACGTTTCCTATACATCTCCCAATAATAAGGGCACGATTTGTCCTAGACCCTTGCTTTTGGCTTCAAGCACTGGGTAGAGCGCACTCTTAAGAATAGGAAGTAAAAACACCTTTTCTATTTTTGTTTATGTATTTATTAACTTTTAGATATTTTTCTCTGTTTAATTAAGTTCATGTTTCATAAAAACATTTAAGAAGAAAATTCCATGTCCTTAAAATAGTTTCCTAATGGTGTTAAAAAAATTGGATAATAACTTAAACCATTTTTTTAGATGATGTATCTTAAATATGTAAAACAGATGTTTATCAGAAAATGGGTTGCTAAGCAGCTCTAGTTTTGAGAAGTCATTAAAAATTGACTTTATCTGTTGCATTTTAACACTGGGAAGGTGTGTATAGTTTTTATGGTCATAGACTTCTCCACTTTCCATAGCACCGTTATTTACACAAATTTTCAGGTCTTTTGGCCTACATTTTACCATACATAATATTGAAAAATGGCTATAAAATAAAAAGTATTAATCCGATTGTATTAAAATTGGTCTTAAAAATTGACTTTATATGTTGCATTTTAACACTGGGAAGGTGTGTATAGTTTTTATGGTCATAGACTTCCTCACTTGCCACAGCACTGTTATTTACACAAATTTTCGGGTGTTTTGGTCTAAATTTTACCATACATAATATTGACAAATTGTTATAAAATAAAAAGTATTAATCTGATTGTATTAAGATTGGTCTTAAAATAAACAGCATAGGTACTCCACATAAATACAATAAACAAATTTGAATTTCTTTTATTTTTGAAATTACAACTCCCCAAAGTGGTTTATACACCATGCTGT
The DNA here is from genome assembly GCF_021130785.1 of Homalodisca vitripennis. Taxonomy (NCBI): domain Eukaryota; kingdom Metazoa; phylum Arthropoda; class Insecta; order Hemiptera; family Cicadellidae; genus Homalodisca; species Homalodisca vitripennis. The sequence continues at coordinate 71,439 of NW_025776745.1, forward strand.
CAGACTAACAGACAAAATGCCCTTAATAAGAAGCAGAAGGTGCAATCTCATTGTAATTTTAACATAACAAGTAATCAGATTGGTGTCATGCTGAATAAAAGAAAAGAAATGGTACAAAAGCTAACTGATGCAGCAATCCTCATAGCTTGGTCGTCATGCGAGTTAGTACATGCCAATTGTTTCTCAAAATGTATAATGATGCACATATTTGTAAATTATCTGTCTGTATTTATGTGTTATTGATAGTTTTTAAATAATTATTTTATCTGATGCACATCTTATTTACAGCAAATAAATGAGATCTTCTGATGGATTTCATAATAGCTTACTGACTTGAAATTCATCCAGTACCACTAATGGAAGAAATTGGTTCCATTTATATAAAAAGCATATAAACCACTTATATAAATAATTGGTGGTATGGGATTATACATAACCTATATTATTTACATCTCCACTCCACTTTAAACACTTATCACGTCTTGTCTTTTAAGTTTGACATGTGGAAGTTTATTTTCGAGTTGTAGAACACCACACTCTCTTAAATAAACATCATGTGGGTCATATGAATGAGCTGCATTATGTTCTGAAATTAAAATTAAAAGTTTTCTTTTACTAATGGCAACGTTCAATAGAATGCTTATTAATATATTTCGCACTTATAAATCACACAAACATATTTTTCTTCGAATACTCACCACAATACAACTACAGGAGTATTGAATTTTTATTTAAATCGGTCATTATTGCCAAGTTTTGAGATGAGTTCCATTTTATGTTGATACATTCATTTAAGGGAATTTGCTTCTGAAAATGGTCCAAAATCACCAAAATTCCAAAACATATTGTTCCATATTTTTGTTCTTGAGGTTTTGATACATAAGAAAAATGCAATAGAAATCAATTTTCCAACTTGAATATCCATAAATATTTTTCTGAACAAAGCTACAGGCGGTCAAAATGAGCAAAATCGCTGTTTTGTCTTATATTAAATTTTGCTTTATTTTTGTTAAAAGTTACAGTTTTTTTCTTATCAGTTTTTATACTGCATTCATCTACTATTATACATTATACACTGTTTCCAAAACAAAGCCAACAAACTGGCTAAGCAAAGACTTTTGAGTCAGCTAATCTGTCTGACAGACGCTGAGACTCTTAAAAAGATTAAATATACTGAGTACAGAAGAAAATTGTGGCCGGCGCAAATGATATTTGAAGAAAGGATGATATACAGAGAAGGATCAATGGAAAATAGACAGATTTCTTAGTTTGATTTTAGTTACGTATGTACAATATCTTTGTGTAAATACATGTACAATACATATAGATTTGAATGGTTAAAGCTTTTGCTAAGTCTTTTCGCCTCTCCCTTTAAAAGACTAGTATTATACAAGTTTAAATAGCCTTTATTCACCACTTATTAAATTAGGCATGATGGCGGATGTATATTTATAAGTCTAAATCAAATTATAAAACTATCCAAACATTAAACATGTACTTTACACTATAGATTTAAAATTAATTGTATACATTCATCTAGTAATTAAAAATATCAACAATATGAGGTTCACTCTCAGTGTATAGGTTCAGATGCAATCACCCACCCACCACCCTTCAACAATGCCCAGCAGCTGTTCTCGAGTTTAACAAGGGGAAAGTAGATAGCACTCTGACCGCCCTTGAACCCATTCACAAGTAATCAAACCTGTCTTTAATTGTTTTGTGTTGTGCATCTTGAAACAATAAACAAGTTGTTTTAATAGTGATTCTTTGCGTTTCTTACTGATACATGTGCATTTATGTTACCAGTTTCTAAGAATCATTGGATAGTTATACTAAGGTAAGATTTAATTACACTATTTTGTCCATATCAAAATAATACAGTCAAATTCACTTAATCCATAACTAATTAATTGGCTGAGCGTCAGCGAAGCCTATCTCTAGTGGGGTTAGAGAAATTTTATTTCTTGTCTTAACGTCACAGTATCTCGGAAACAAAGTGACCTACAGACTTGAAATTTTGCATGAAGCTTCATTTCTATAAAGGCAACACTGAGTTTGATGATGAAGCATGCCACTCCATGGGATTTGTCTGAGCGTTAACAAATAATTTTTTTGGTCTTATGGGTAACCACGATAGCAACAAGAAAATATCGGACTAAATATATTTTTAAACAAAATGAGTACAAAGTGTAGAGATTTGAACATGTGATGTTCAGACTTGTAGTTTATTCATATAGTAAAGAGAAAAATATGCTGTGCAAAACCAATGTTAAAAGTCCATGATAAAATTTTATTTCTGTACACTTTGTGTTGTAGTACCTTCCCTACCTCACCAGAAATTTTAATATTTAAACACTGCTACAAAATCTAAATCCATGAAATAAATATGTGAATGTATTATGTGGCAAGATGTCTGTAAAAGACCATCTTTAGAATTTTATTATGTATGAATGGAATCCTAAACAACTATTTCTTTACAGTGAATGCAGCTCATCTTTTTATTACACCAACAATTAAGGTATCATATACAATTTTTCAATTAAACACACAGTCTCCTCTCAGGTTAATATTAATATATTTGATTTATTTCTACACTCAATACCACTTTCAAGAAACTATTAGCAAAGAGTAAACATGTAACTGTTTACTTTTTGCTCTATTTCATTTATACAGAATCATCAGCAGAGTAGTACAAAGCTCTATCATCTGTAAATAAATTGTGTTTACCATTGCACAAACCATTTATATAAATAAGAAATAAAGAAGCACCAAGAACCATGCCTTGTGGGACTCTATATTCGATCGGTCCAAATTCATTCAAACAAATACTAACCCTAACACTCTGACAACTGTCTTTTAAGTATCTTCAAGATAAATCATAGACTAACCCTCTTAAGCCACACTTGTATTTTTTCACTCTCCATAATGGCTAAAATGATTAAATTATCTAAAATTGAGTCGAGTTTTATTAAATTATACTATAAACAAGTGATCAAAATGGCTACACAGACAATATGTCATCACAATTTGTTTCCATTTGTAAAAATTATATATTAAATATTATGGTCTATATTTAATAAGAATATATTGTTATTAAAACCCTAATAATTTTTTGTATACAGAATAATCAGAGAGTGATTTATATTATTATTATCAACAATTAACACAAAATCACCATATATTTGCTGTAGATTTCCAATGTTTTATATTTATAGGGTATTAAATGAGCAATAGATACTTTAAACAACACTGAACATTTCTTCAAAGTATTATTCAAACCTGTCACCATCAATTTGGCCATGACGTATTGTCATAGTTGAGAAATACAGTGAGTCATTTCTACTAGAGTACACTTTTATCTGCAATCTTTTTCAAACACGTTACCGTTTGTTCTTGCGACATAAGGTCCATTGTCTCATACTGAGTCTGTTTGAAAGGTTGTTTTGCCCAGAGTAAGTGATATTTGTGACAAAATAGAAATGTGGAAAGGGGGAAAAGAATAATTAGTTATGGTCTGAGAAGTGAGTGAGACTTTATTGACTCAAGATATCTGTCATGCTATCTCATGGGTTGGGCCAGTGTTATCAGTTGAAGCACTGGATTCTCCTCACCTACAGGCAAACACCTCTGCTCTATACTACCTGCAGTAAATTTGGTAAGTTATTGCTTTATGTCTGTCAAACATTGTTTCCACAATAGTTTACAGAGTGAGCAAATCATCTGCTTGTTCTTGACCTACACTATGATATTGTTGTGTGGACATACAGCACATAGTTGTGAAGTGGGATTCACGTGATATAGTTTGCATTCAGTATAAGTACATGAGTTTGAAAGTGACTCAGCTCAGTCAATTATGAAAATTACGTTATTTAACTGTAAAATTATACTCTCTGAAATCGAAAACCACACTTAGAACAATCTGTTGACTTGTTATCCATAATAATTTCTGCACTAAATTTAACATTTAATAACTTAGGATTTGTGTAGTTATTGTTCATCACTTACATTTTCATTATAAAGGTTAACCGTACCTTTTAAAGCAATTGGAAATCTTTGGATTATTCAATGGTTTTTTTTAAATATTAATACAAAAACTACCGATGTTTATTAAGTACTTAATAATCCAAATCTAAAATCTTTTTGTACAAGTCTTATCAGCAAATGCAGACATTTAGTAATTAATAATTTGGAATTGCCTCTAAAATTATATTAAAACATGAAATGTGTAATGAAGATTGGTCCTCAATCAAAGTATCCGAGTCATATCAGTTTAAAAAAAATCGTTATTCAATATGGTTAAAATATGAATAAATGGCATCAATACATAAACATAAATTAATAATTTAATGTCACTAGTGAATTACAACACATTTCCCAATATTAATTTAAATTAATTGTGTTGTAATTCACTAGTGGTATTAAAAGAAAATATTTCCAATGCTCTCCAAGACTCTTCATAAATTAATGAGTATATAAAAATGTTAATATTTCAAAACAGATAAGTTTATGGTTTTTCTGCAATGAAATTGCTCAATATAATGTAACAATTGTTAGGAATAAATTTCCTTTCTTAGTATTTTTTGTAGATAGATCTGTTTCCATCTATAATGAAATGAGGAGAAATGTTTAATAGTCATGCTCCAGAATATGATGGCTTGTTAGTAAATACGATGGACCTATGTACTGGCAGACCTTGTGATTAATTGACTTGGTGTTTTTCATGATCATGAATGTCCCTTATCATCGTTTAGTTACAATCAAAGATATTTGTAGTTACCTCGACAATGTTCAGGGCTACTAATGTGTGGATTCGTAAGGTCTTGAATGTCCTTACGTGTGTTGTCTGTTTTGAAATGTGGTTTTCAGTTTCAGAGAATATAATTTTACTGTTAAATATAAGTAAACTCGACCACTTACTTACATTTGATATCTATTTCATAACATAAAACAATTGAAAATATCTGAAAACCTGTTACAGTATCCTTTCAAATCATCTTGTCAATAAAAAACTTTGTACAAAGTTAAGTAGGATAGGCAGCTCAATCAGTAGTGTAGTTAGGATTTTTGAAAGAAGTGATTTACCAGGATTTTGTACATGTCCCATCCACATTTTTTTAAGGATAATGGAAAACATTAATAAACATCCATTTGAGATATATCAAATATAAATGAATTAGTTGGTAAATTGGTATATAACGATGATAAATTTGTTCTGATACCTTTTTCTCTTTGATTATATTTTGGGGCCTCTATATGTCTCTTATTCAGGGGGGTTAACCTTCTAAACATCTCCCTCCTTGTATATGCTACAGGAGTCAATGTACATGATAATTAAGCTTCAATTAATATGTTTAATGAAATGACAATAACACTCAAATTGTTCTGATTTTTCCTCAATAAATAAAATTTATTGGTACACTATAACACTGTACCCAATTATTAGTTATACTATATAACAAAATATTAGTAATCAGAAAGGCTGTGGAATTAATGAAGTGTTGTAACTTATGCTTGAAGTACCCATACATATATATAATGTTGATTTAAAAACCACCCTTCCTTGGTCATCTTAAATTTAAAGTACTTTTATTTTTACTGAAATATTGTAGACAAGTCAGTTTACACATTCACAATTTTAGGGCTCTCAAACTGATGCTCTTAGCTAAAGGAATGTGTAGAGTTTTTCATACATAGAAAATGTTTGAATGTTGTTACAGCCAATCATTGTGGAAAACCTCAATTAAATTTTAAAGTAGTGATTTCTTGTTTCCAATGTATATAAAGTTATAAAAAATGATGTAATATGATTGATGGTTTTATTGCAAAATTGTAATTAATCCCACTTGCTGAATCTGGTAGCCAAGTGATTAGCATTTTGGTTTATCAACCCATGGACCCAGGATTGAATCCGAGTGTGGATACATTATGTTCATAGGTTAATAAATAATCATTTCAACCTAACCTGAATTATGTAACAAAAAGTTCCAAGATTTTTTAGGTTATCTAAAAAACATTAAAAAAATCAAATTTTATTTTAACTTATTCAAATTGAAATATGTATACAATTTATAGTAGGCACTTAAATTGTATACATATTTTCATACTAAGTAGAATAATAAATTATAAAAAAATTAATCTACCTCATACAAATTTGTATATTAGCCTTAATATGTAATAGAATGAATGATTGATTACATATCACATAATATTTCTGTTTTACATCAGAAACCAGTAATAGGTCTCTGGTTTATATTCTCAAACTCTTAATTTTTGTGAACTTGATATTTTTGTTAAGATGTAACAGATCAACTAAACTTCAAATTAGATAGATCTCAAAATACTACAAATTCAGAACTGATCTGAAACATTGAAGTTAAATTGTCAAACTTTTAATCTGATAGTTCAAGTTTTTACAGCTACAAAGTAGGATATAAGCATAAACAAGTAAGGAAGTACATTTTGAATCTTTCTGACATTAGTCTTAGTATATCAACAACTTTACATAATTGTTTTCAGACCATGGGCATATTAATTACCGTTTGTGTCCTGGTTGGCTTTATGGCATTCACTGAGGCAGATCTTTGCCATAAATGTATCTGCGACAACGAACATCTTGACTGCAGCTTCATAGCACTAGAAGACCACTTCAATGACTCAGATTGGGCTGGTTCTACTCATACCATCATCTCGTTTGATCACAACAATATCATCCATCTCAAGGCATTTCCTAAGCTTCCAGTCACGAAACTCTCCGTCACACATAACATGATTGTAAAGATTGATCCGGCTTGTTTCAAAGAACTTGAGAACCTTACAGAGTTGGATCTTGGTCACAACCACTTGACCTCTGAACAGTTGATTCCAGCTGTTTTTCAAGTAAGTGAATTCCAATTTTGGTTTATACATAATATATCTGCCAAACAAAGTGCATATGTCTGCTTGGTTCTTAGATAGAAAGTATCTTAAACGCTTTGAAGGAAGTACTCTTCAACTCCAGGGTGGATAGAATATAGAATATCTTATTCATACACAGTACATAATAAATATTATAAATACTAACAAAATATTAATGGTACATAATTGTGTATTGAATTCCTCAACATTTCATAGTAAATTCCATTAATTTGTCATACTTCATCTAGTGACAGAGTGATATTTAAATAATTTTTCTCATGTGAAATAAATTATATTGATTTATAAAAGTAGTACGTAAAATGAAAAAAAAAAAAAAACATAGTCTTTCATATAAATGTTTTTTACAGAATGTCATCTTACAAATTGCTACCTGGTTCTCTTGCATGTTTTAATCCACAGAATACAGGGATTTTCCACATGCCATGTCTCAAAAAGATTGCAGATGGTCTTCAATCCAGCAGTTTTTGTTTCTGGGTGCATTTTATTTTAGATTTTTCATTTAAGTAGGGATGGGGTTTTTTATCAAACACTGGTAGTTTAAAGATATAGGTAGATAGAAATCACTGTAATTCTAGGTGTTAAGATTATTCATATACTAATTTCTTCAAATGTGTTAGTTAAATGTAAAATTTGTCATTTCTAGAATTAAAAATTTATTCTTTTACAACTTTCCAATCTTTTAAAACTTCTCTGAAGATTGTTCCTGAAGTTAAGCAAGCCTACTCCAAAGTGCTGTTTCTACACAATCACACATACATTACTATCCTGTACATTCCCACAGACTACCATAAGTCTTGATAAGAGAGCATAGTAATCTCTCATACCAAAATGTTTTTAGGACAAAAATTATTTTCAGTAATTTTATGTCGTTAATACTGTGATTGACATATTTACAACGTCAGTAAATATCCTCTCCCAGTATCCCCACCACTGCTTGGCACTCATCCGCTCGCTCTATCCCCTGACCTTGACACTGCCACTTCGCGGCTAACCTCACACCAAGACGCAAGCTTCCTGGATATGTTTATGACTACAAAAACACATAAAAAACTCGAAGAGAAAATAAATGTGAACCTCCAAGGCCAAGCCTGTGTGGTGGGCAATTTAAATTAAAAAAATGAAATAGGCTTAAACAGTAACACACTTATAAAACAATTTTATTATGAAAACAAAAGAAAAAACTCCTAAACATTAAACAAGTATATTGAAATTTATATGCATTACTTATTATTTCGTTTGTCATTAATAAACAATAGTGTCATAAAACAATAAATACAATCAGAGTTAAAAAAACAAAATAAAAGTAAGAATACATTACAAACAAGGCTTAAAGATTGCATACTAATTAATGTTAATTGATATTAATTAATTCATACTAACTTAACATCTGTTTACTAATTAATCATTTAAGAAATATTCTACACTGCCCTTAGAAAATAAGAAACTTCTAATTAGTTTACAAAAAATATAAACATTTTTTACAGCATCTGTCTCAAAGGAATTTTATTCAATAGATAAGGTGCTAAGTAATTGTAAGACTTTTTAAAAGCAGTACTTACACTGGTCTAGGTACATTAACGTTTTCTGCATTTCTTAGTTTAGATTTATATTCATTACTGTAATTGCAACCCTGACTTCTTAAGAAAAAAAACTTTTAATACTTGTAGACGTACAAGTGTCAGTGGAAGAATCTTATAGCAATCAAAAAGAGGAAAAGGTTTATACCTAGGCTTTTTGGCTTTAAGTTGCAAATATCCTTCTGAGTTATCAAATTTGAATAATACGTCCCTCCCAACACATAATACCATATTCCAACCTACTAAGCACTAATGAAAAATATAAAGTTCTCCATACATTACTGTCAAACAAATTTCTTAAAAAAAGAACAGACGAATAGTACTACTTAATTTTGTTGTCAATTTGTGTAAATGTTGCTTTCAGGTTAGGCCATTATCCAAGAAAACCCCTAAATACTTTACACAAGTTTCCTGTTTAATTTCTTCAATCTGAGAAATATACATTTTTACTACAAACAAAATACATTTATATAAAATTTTATTTTTAAAATGACTACCTCCATGAAGATTAAAATTTATAATTTTAGTTTTATTGGTATTTAATAACATGTAATTTTTAGAGAACCACCATTGTATAGCCTCTAGATCAAGATTAGTTTTCCTCTCAATTTCTGCCAAAGAACCATATTTTACCATAGAGCTGAGCATTACATAAATCATTAATATAAATTATAAAGAGAGTTGGACCTAACACAGATCCTTGAGGTACTTTACATCTGCCGACTGACTCAGCACACCATTGATTCTTACTATTTTCTACCGGTGGAATAGCTGTTAAACCACTTTACATATCACCTATATAGTGAATGACTGTTAATTCAAGGACTGAAATGGTGATGTTTGTTTCTGAGTAATGTCTCTAAAATAATACTGATTCTGTGTTGTACTGTTGTCAGGGCCACTATGCACCAGAGACTTATGAACCATTGCGTAACCTGAGAGTACTGAAACTCAGCGCAAATGCTCTACACACTTTGGATGCAGATTTGTTCGAGCACATGCCACAGTTGGAACATCTGAGTCTGGACTCCAATCCACTGAGGATAATCGACAGACAGACTATGGTTGCCTTGACCTCTATCAGTTTTCTAAAGGTATTTTTTTTTCTTTTGTTCTCTTAGGGCAAGAAGCTTAGCTCATAAACTGCACCTAGTCCTATAAGGACCTTATAATTTAAGGAGGGCGGGCAGCTCAATATTTTACAATGTAAAGACCCATTAAGTGACATCTTATTTGAAAGGTCTTAATAAAACAACAGTGGAAACTAGAGCTTTCTATCTCAACCCAGGACAAAATGGAAGTTAGTTGAAATTAATTAATTTTAAAACATGGTTGGATCCTGCTCAACCTTCAATGGACAAAAATAAAAAAAAAATTAAATTCAGGACACCCCCTCTAGGAAACAAAATCTAACCAATTCTCCAAAATGGGCTTTTTGCGGGACAGTTTAACATTTTTAAATGTTGTTACAGTAGCACTCACTAGTAATTACAATTGAAGAGCAAGTTTCCAAAAGCTGCTAAGTCCATTTTGTGAATAATAGAGTTATGCTATGGGTAGTTTGCCTCAACTATCAATCATCTGCTCGTAAAATTATTCGTTCCAAAATCTACTTAGTCCAGTATAAAAGCATTGTTAAAAATTGGTTCTTTTTCCAAACCTATGCTAAGTCCAATTCCGTGATTTTCCTAACACCGCTAAGTCCTTGCGCATGCGCAATGTCACACTGCAGCAGTTACTTCTAGTGAAATATTACATAACATGATTGTGTGAAAAAATCCGTAATAAAAAGATGTTTGCATACCACAAAGTAACAAAACAATCGTGATGAAGAACTTTTAAGCTGCATGGACAAACTCCAAACCAGCCTGTATTTAGCAAACAAAATAGATTATAACCTATTATTTTGTTTAGTTGTTGTTCCTCTATCTGAGTGTTGCAGTTTGACACTTTACTTGTCAAGTTTTACAGATAAGTGATATTAACCAATGAGTGATTTTGATCTTGAGGGATTAGTTAATCCAGTAGTGGATAGTGGAAGGAGCAGAAAGAGAAAAAGGGACCCTACAAAATGGACTAAAAATATGCGTAAGTACGCTCGCAATAGTTCTTCTGCCCACAGTGAGCCTGCTGTGATTTGCAGTCATAAACATCAAGAAAGCAAAATATGCAAAGTAATAAATTTAAGTAAAGATGACATCAAACAGTTTCGTGATAAGTTGTACAGTAATAAATCAAAAGTAGACCAAGACAACTTTTTATTAAAATATATGATTGCTAAAGAACCGAAAAGGCGAAGGCCAAGGACCAAAGACCGTAGGCCTAGGTTAATAACTGAGTACTTTATAAGAAAATGCAATTGCCAGCTTTTGTGTGTTTGTGCACAAACCTTTTCATCTATTACTGTAATTAGTAGATACAGGATAAACAGTATTTCAAAGAGTTTTTCCAAAACTGGTGAGGACAGAATTGAAAAAAGGGGTGGTAGCAGACTAAAACCTACAGATGTCGAGATAGAAAACTCTATTGTCCAGTTCATTGGCACCTTACAGTGCAGGGAAAGTCATTATGGGCGAGCTAAAAGTGTTCGTGTATATATGGATCCAACACTTTCTGTACAAAAAATTTGGAATTTGTGGCGATCAAAAAGAAATGAGATTGGAAAGCCTGCTGCATCCTACAGTAAATTCTTTAGAATATTTCAACTCAGATTTAACATTGGGTTCGGAAACCCAAAATCTGACACCTGTAGCTACTGCGAACAGTGTAAAATTGAGATGAAACAGTCTAAATCTCCAGGTGAAAAAGCACAGATTATGGGCCGCTACAGACTTCATAAATTACGTTCTCAGCGTTTTTATGAACTTCTTAAAGAGTAGAGTCCTGATACTGTTACAGTAGCATTTGATATGCAACAAAACCAACCCTTACCTATGATACGGATTTCTGATACTTTTTATGCTCGGCAGATTTGGGTATATAATCTTACTTTTATTATTCACGAGGATCAACAAAGTCATGAGAACTGCTTTATGTATGTATGGACGGAAGACCAATCAGGCAGAGGATCTAATGAGGTTGTTTCAGCCCTTGGAAATTTTTTGACATCCTTAGAAGAAAGAGTTAAGAGTCAAGCTCAAGACAATAATACGACTGTGCCAACTAAACTTAGACTTTTTTCTGATGCGACATGTAGTCAAAACAAAAATGCTACAATGATGGCATTTTTATTAAACTATGTTTGAGGTTGAGTGGTAGAGAGGGCTAAATAGCCCTAACTCCGCCTCTTGAATAAAGGCATATTTCATTTCATTTCATTTCATCGAAGTGAAATATTTAAAGAAGTTTATCATCATTTTCCTATCAGGGGACATAGTTTTATGCCTCCAGATAGGCTCTTTGGCAGAGTTGAAAAGATCTACAGAAAAAAACAAGAAATTCTGTCACCTCAAGCAGGGCCGCCCACGGGGAGGAGCAATGGCGCAAGTTGCGCCATTGGAACAAATATTGGGGGGGAATGAAAATTTTGGGGGGGAACTTTAAAAAGCGGGTTTCGGATACGTTATTTACAAAGTTAAAACAAATGTACAAGTTTGCAGTAGTTTTAACAAATTAAAGCCAAAGAGAAATTTTGCCAGTGAGAGGCAAAAAAAATAATAAATAAAAGCAAATTAAACTTTGCAATTCAAACGAGGCGAATGCAGTTGTTCTATTTTTAGACCAACAGACCCCCGCCCTCGCCTTGCCAACGTCGTTGTCAAGGGGAAGTCCACGCAACTCATCCCTTCCGCACCGCCCAGTGCTCAGTCAGTCACGCATTGTCTTCAAGTGTAGTGTGTAGTGTGTAAACATAACCTCAAAACAACACAATAATTAGTGTCTTTACGAACGTAGTGACCACTTGAATGTCGTGTGTGCGTTTCTGTTTTCGTTTTGTTATACGAGTTTTTAAGTAGCTACTGTATTTCTGTGCTAACTATAACTTTTTGTTTTATAGAATTAAATAATGCCTCGTAAATTAAAAAAGGTATTCAAATATAAGTGTTTGGAACTAATGTGCAATACGGTGCACCGCCATGACAAGTGGCTAGAACACTGTAAAAAGAAACACCTCTATAAGTTCAAAAACAATATTGATATAAAATATAACATAACAGAGGAGAAAGAAGGTGATGGACCTTCGATAACCTACATGGGACGTGGCGAACGTTCTACTTTAACTATGGACGACGAACCTCAACCATCAACTTCTGCGCAATCATCGGCTATTGAAAGGTACCGCAATATTACAGTAACAAAATGTCCATATGTTAGTTTGTTCAATTTTATAAGCAGGGAGTAAACACATATAGGCTATGCTTTATTAATGACTCACTCCTAAAGCTTTCAAAACATTAAAACCTTTCTAAGTAACAATTAATTAAGGCATTGAAGGCCATAGAAAAGGACAAAGCTTATAAAAGAAAACTAACAAATGATAAAAAACTTCAAAATGCAAGTAAATATTATACTGTATTGAAGAGATGAGGCCTGCCTGAAATGGTGACAAGCTAAATATATGTAAATATTAGCATTTTACATTTACAAACATACTATCAGCCAAATATTAAAGTACTATTGGTCCAATACGTTATAAGCAAAAGCATCTAATGAAATAAAAATTCAAATACAATTTAGTTTAATAATGTATAAGCCTATTGGTCTATAGAGTTTTTGTAATTAAAATATCAAGATCGTTTTACTTGTTATTGTTACAGCTTACAGCTTTTGCTTTGTCCCTTCAACCCTATTAACACTCTTTGTATGTAGAAAGAAGCTGCTATATTAAAAAAAAACATTTTGTCATAATATATTTTACCACTTTAGTATGATATTACCATTTTGAGGTGCCCTGAGACAAAAGAGGTTTCTCTAAAAATATATGGCTTTATGTGTGTTCGTTTATCTCCTGTTCAGTGTAGCAGAATGTGGCATATTATTGATAATAAACCCAACAACAGTTCTAATTAATCTGTACTTGAAAAAAGGGTTTATAAATTTTACTAAATTTTGACTAGCAGATTATTGATATAAAAGTTTACAGTGAAGGCATTTCTCTATATTTAGATTGGTGGTGCCTGGGCTAGAAGACAATCCACATTCTGGAACATCAGCTGTCCAAGACCGCAACGACGAAGAAGTTGATCTGCAGTGTCCCCAAGAGGAGATGGATCTAAATATACGCCTCTAATACTTGTTCACGATAAAGAAATTGAACTTCCAACGTCCTCCATGGAACCTAGCCTGCCAATGTCAACACCAGAAGAAGAAGACGAAGTTTTAGAAAATATAGAGGACAACATACCCACAGAGAAGATACCTGAACCTATTACTTTGACCGAACTTCAATTCTCTACAATCGATCCTACAGATCCAGCATTTTATACAAACAAAAGACTCTCTGCTGAACTAATTAACGAAGCACTAAAGCTGGAATCGCAAGACCTAAGTATAATAGATTTTCCTTCCTCATCCGGTAGAAAATTCAACCCAAAAGTTAAAAAAAGTCTTTTACCTAATGGAACAACCAAAGATAGGATGTGGATTGTTTACAGTAGACATTCTGATGCTGTATTTTGTTTGCATTGTTTGATATTTGCTTTGCCATCAGAAAGAACAATTTGGGGTACCACAGGTTATAGGGGTTGGACGGATCATAGAGGAGATCGAGATATTGAATTTCATGAAAAATCTAAAATCCATATTTCTTCTCAAATTGGTAGATCGCAATGGATATCCAAAAAAAAAAAAAAAATGTTACTGATTTGACTGAGCTAAATGATAAATTAGTCAGCCATCACCGTGAGGTTCTATCGGTCGTTATAGACTGCTGTCGGTATCTGACCGAGGAGATGTTGGCTTTTCGAAATAAAGAGTCTCTAAACGGAAAACTAGTAAATGTATTTCGATTGCTTGCTAAGTATAACCCAGGCGCAAGAGTTTATTTGGAGAAGCTTGATAAGTCAAAAGAAAATAAAACTAAACTTGGTTCTAATTTTCTGAGTTACAGAAACATTTATGATTTAATAAATCTCATGAATAGAATTGTTGTTTGAAGAATTGTGGATCATGTTAATGAAACTTAATATGTATTCTATAATTATTGACTCCACACAGGACGTTAGCAAGAAGGAATGCACAACAGTGTAATTCGATATGTCGATCACAGAGATACATTCAGAGAAATCAAAGAGAGTGTGAAGCCAGAAGAGCGGCTTGTTAACGTTTTTACTAGCGGAGACACAACTGGCAAAAACTTATCAATTGAGCTATTAAAAACTCTCCAGGAAATTGGATTTGATAAGAATGGTATGATTGGGCAGAGCATGGATGGTGCGGGAAACATGCGTGGTCCATTTAGTGGGGTCAAATCATTTGTCCTCAAGGAATGCCCTAAAGCATTCTACATTTGGTGTTGTTCGCATAGATTTGCCTTAGTTGTCAAAAAATCAATGGAATTGTGCCCACAAATAAGGGACATGTTCTCAACTCTGCAAGAACTGTACAATTTCATGTCTGGACATAAAAGACATCATATTTTCGTAGAGAAGTTAGAAAAAGGTCCATGTCAGGCTAGAAAAAAAGCGTTTGAAAAGAATCAATACGACAAGGTGGTCAAGCAAAAACGATGCCGTAAAAACCGTTATAACTTGCTATGATGTCCTAAGAGAAACCCTGGAAGATATATCTGATAACAATCAATCTGAAACGGACTCAAGAACATCAGCAAAAGGACTTCTGAAAGCACTATTTGATTATGAATCTGCTGCAGTTATGATCATTGCTGCCGAACTATTCAAAATTCTGTCACCAGTGACTGTCTGTTACAGTCTAAAATTATTGACTAGGAATGATACCGACAGTGGTGTCTGAAACTATTACTAAACTCCAATCTATGAGAACCGACGAGGGATGGGACAAAATGGTGGGCAGTATTAATCATTTTGCTCAAGAACACAATCTCCAGAAAACTTCAAACAAATGAATCCGAAAGAGAAAAAGATTCATGGACGAACTTGCCATTGATGAAATAATATTAGATCCTATGGCAAAACTGAGGACAGAAGTCTTCTTTAAAGTGCTTGATTCCGTGATCACACAACTACATGATCGTTTTCCTGAAAGGTCATTAAATTTTGTGCAGCAAATGACTCATTTTTTCTCACGAAAAGCTGCTAAACACTGGGGACGACACCCTAAACCCAGACATTGTCAGTGACCTGTGTGGTTACTATGGATTGGATACCGAGAAACTTTGTGAGGAGTTTGATGTTTTCAGCCAGTTATACAAAGGCAGCTATCAAAATATTGACCTGTCAGATGTCCTTTCTTCAAAAGATGATAAATACAAAACTGCAAGACTAACCAATGAAGAAGTTGAAGTTGAAACCCAAGATTCTTCTGACGAAACATTGGATTGTACAAGTACAATTGGAAAGCGACGATATCTTGATCAATGGATCAAGAAGGGCTTTATAAGACCCTATCGCTGTTTATTGAACATATCTGGGTTTCCATATTTGACATCATTGTATCAGATAATTCTCGCCCTGCCAGCAACAAGTTGCTCAGCTGAAAAAGCAATGAGCAAACTTAAAATCGTTAAAAATAGATTGAGAAGCAGTATGGGTGATACCTGGTTGTCTGATATGTTGGTTTTTGCATCCGAAAAGGATATTTTACAATCAATTCCAAACAGTGAGATCATAGACAAATTAGTCATTATTCAAGTGAGAACAGGAAAAAACTGCTGCTTTACAAAGGCCATCAAGGGTAATCAAGGGTTAGGTTCATCAAGTTAGTTACCTTTTTGAAACACATCTAGCCATTTTGACTTTTAATTATAGTACTGTACATTGATTTATTATTTTGTATGGCATATGTGTTGTTTATACATTTTATTTAAAAAATTTGACAATAATTATACTGTATAATTTATACACCCCCATGAATGGTAAATTTTTTGGGGGGGATGCGCCATAGCCTTTGGGGGGGATGGGCACCCCTGACCTCAAGAATACTACAGAATTCTTGAGCAGTAATGGCCAGTTAAAAGTACTAGGGGTTGATTGGAAAGTTTTAAACTACAAAAAATGTGCAAATGTTATCATTAAATCAGTTCTCCTTTTTAAAATGCGTGAACAAAGGGTGTTTGCCTACAAAAAGGGAAGTTCAGCTGTTTTTGTAAAGAACACTTACACTGATTCTGAGAATGAGCATCAGATCCAAAAAAATAAAATGCGAAACATTTGGCTGTCTGTATTTAATGTGATAAACATTGAAAATGAAAGTAATAAAATAAGTACCAAGAAGAAGAAGGATGTGCAAGATCTATTGAAGTTTGTAAAACTTACAGTAGAGGCAGAAACTTATTACAACAAAGCACTTCAAAACAATGCAGACCAGCCTAACGTAATGGATCATGAAGTGGTCCAGTATGATGAAGAAGAACCTTTCGTTTGATTATTCTTACCTTCGAAATATCTCAATATCTTTTCATATTTTAGCATCTTAATAATTTATTGTTTTATTGTAAAAACTGTTTAGTTTTATATATGACTAAAGCTTCAAATGTCACAACAAAATGCTATTTTCCAACCTCACATAGTTTGATAAAGAAGAACATTTTGTTTAAATAGTAAACGTGCCTTAAAATGTCTCAATATTGTCTTAATTTATAAGTAATAATATTTTATTGTATTATTTTTTTAACTGTTTAGTTTATTATATAAATAAAGCTTTACAATTTAACAATAATTCAAATGTTATTTTCCAAACCTCACTTAGTCCAATATTATTTTCCTAAAACTGCTAAGTCCATAGACATAGTGCATTTTTGGAAAACTATCCTATACAAATTACCATTTTCAGACATAAATATGGAAATATATCTGTTATACAGGAATAATATATTCACGTATATAATACTGGAATTATTAGATAATCAATCAAAAACACGTAAGCAAAAGACACAAAAAAGTGTTTTCTGAGAAATGTCAGTTTTGGACTTAGTTGCTTTTGGAAATAAGCTCCTCAATTACGTTAAGAAATAAAACGGCTAAAACTTACTAACGTTGGAAAAGCATCTTATTGTGAGTTGAGCAAAACTTGGATGTGATTGCTTGATTTATCACAACACTGCTTTAAACTGATACTCGTAAAAAAGGGAAGGCAAAGTGGAGCTTCTAACCATTTGATAAAATGCTCTAGAAGAATTTAAGAGTTCAGTACACATTAGAAAAAATGTTAAAGATTGGACTTGTTGGATTGTCAAAGATCATGAACAGTTTATAACTTGAATTGCTATAATATAAAGAGTTTCACTTCGAAGAGGAAATTCAAATGTATTTTCATTTAGAAATACTGTGTTCTTATAGGAGTTGGACCTTTCGAGCACCTCACTGAAAGAGTTTCCCCCTCATCTACTCCACACACCCAGGTTCCTGGAGGTCCTGAACCTCTCCAGTAACTTGTTTACTTCACCTCCAGAATCACTGGAGGACTCTCACTTTCTCAAACAGCTTCATATTGATGAGAACCCTATTGTCAACATCACGTAAGCCCATTTACATACTTATATGAATTAACATATACAAGCTTATTCACAAATTTTGATATTAAATAGGTGTTGCTGATATTAGAGGATTTACTCATAATTTAAGAGCATCATGTTTCTTCTTGTGTAACTTATTAATCACAGAAATATTTATTCTTCAGGAAGTTCCCGAATCTACCTTACTTAGAAGTTCTGAGCATGTCATGGATGCCGGACTTGGTAGAGATCGGTCCTGAGGCCATGAATGATCTAGTGTCCCTACAGGAGTTCTACTGTTCTCATAATCCCAAGCTGGAGAAGATCAATGCCACCGCTTTTAGCAAATCTGCTGTCAGTTTCCCCCGGTGGTCAGACTTGGCCTCCTATCAAGAAGGTACTGTAATTAATTACTTTTTGTTAGAACGAAGTTTACAGATAAAGCAGCTATGGTGGAAAGGGCTGATTCGATGTGAAAGTTGAATTTAGCTCCAGTTCACCTTCCTCTTATGTGCAGCATCTGTAATTTGATGCTGTTACAGAGTTGACTCCTGAAATCTGGAGCATCTGGAGTAATTTTTAACAGTAAAATACTGTTTATCTTCAGATTACAAATACATCAACCATCTAAAGCAAAATAATTGTATCGTAATATAGTTTTTATTTATAATACATGTTTACTATGTTCATGACAATGTCTATTGTACACTTGTGTATTTAATGACAGTAAAGCTTCTTGATTCTTAAATATATTTAATATGTTTAAATATGATCAAGTTACCTTAACTTGTCATCTACAACTATGCAATAATTTATTTAAATTTGCCTTTCAGATTACACTGAATAACAACAACCTAGGATTCTTGGACTTCGAACTGCTTGGCCACTGGGACCGACTGGACACTGTGGATATTCAGAACAACCCCTGGGTCTGTGAGTGTCATAACCAGTGGCTTGTGTCCACCTTGGTGCCCATGATGGAGAAGCTCAACTCAACTCAGCACATGGTCGCTGGGATTGTGTAAGTATCTGATTTAACATGATCTGACTTGTCACTGGGACCGACTGGACACTGTGGATATCCAGAACTAATCTGAACTAATTGGGACCAAACCCAGTTCGGATTAGCCGGAATTACAGAAAAACACGGTTTTAACTATGAGAATGGGTTTTTGTTATAAAATTATCAACATTGTTTATTAAAACATTTTTTCTGACTGTTGTACCGCATTTCATACGACAAATGTGTTGGACTGTGAATGCATGGTTAGTAAATTACAGTACACCGTAGTTTACTTTTGTAGCGCACATTGGACGCGTACACATGTTACAGACCAAACTGTACTCCCCCTGTTATGGCGCACCAAAAATAAACACACTGACTCACATAAAAACTGCACAATGCACTGTAGTGCAGTGTATCAACTGTTGTCTCAGTGCAAACATAAGACTGTCGGTGATTATTTGCGTAATAAAAGTGTGAGAGCTGATTATTATGGCGAGTAGCGAAAGCATATCATCGTACTCTTAATGACAAGCTAGACACCCTTCGCACAGTTACTCAAGAATCGATGGAGTATGAGTAGAGAAGAAGTGACGACAAGAACCTGTGTGATAAAGAAAAGATGGTGTTACAAGCAAACACTTAAGAGTTTTGAGTACTACCACAAAATATATGGATGGTCACAGCTTGACTTTTTATTTATTTACTTCATCACCAGTTGTACAAAATATTTTTACGGTTTTAAAAAATAAAGCGTGGAACTAAATGTGAGATAGAATTAAAAATTTTAATGTTACTTCAACGTAATAATAAATTTTAGTGATCGATTCCCAATTCTGATATTTAAACCAGTTATTAACATCAAGTTGAAGGCTTCTTTGATTCAGAGGCATAGTGTCACATTAATTATGTTAATGTTAATTTGCCTTACAATGATAGACTTTTAGGGAATGTATTAAGTGATTTTGAGGAATAGGACACAGTTTATGAGATCTATTCTTGGGTAGTTGATTGAAATTTATAGAGTAATGTATGTTAATACTCTTACCCTCATAAAAGTAACTGGTATGTAATTTATATATGGATATTGTCTTAACTAGATGCCACTGGCCTGAGCAGATGAGGGGACAGTCTGTTGCTGAGTTGGACCATCGCTCGTATCACATGAGATGTCTGGATGCATACGATCATCACCCAGAGAAGGATGGAACACTGCTGATTGGTATCCTTATTGGTGTCATCCTTGCTGTTCCGCTTACAGCCCTCATGTTCATCTCTTACCGGAGACATCTCCGCACCACAGCGGCTCAGTAACCATCGGGCATTCTACAAGCGTGGGGACTCGCTTCATGAGTTTGTGGCTAACCCAAACCCCTAGACGAGAGACTTTGTTCAGAGTTAGCTACGCGTTATGTATTCATAATTTCATCCTGAACAGTTCTATACAAGACAAGGAGGAACCTAACATTTAAATAATTTCAAAATATTTATTGTTATGATATGAGTAGTTTTAACTTAGTTTACATTAAAACCAATATTTAATACTTTTATTTTTTTTTAGGCCTTTCGATATCAAGGACATCTTCTTCAGACACATCACAAAAGTCTGAAGAAGATGTCCTTGATATCGAAAGGCCTCAAAAAAATAAAAGTATTAAATATTGGTTTTATGTTTTAATGTAAGTAAGTTATCAGTAACCAATATAAGCTCCATCTACAAAATGAGCAGTTTTGTTTATAAAAGTAAATTCTGAATTAAACTTTGTTTAAACATAATGACAAACTATCGGGTAATATTATTTTGATTATCATAATAAAGCATATTAAAAGACCCTTCTATGTCAAGAACATATTTAGATTATAATTTGTAAGTAACCCTTGATTCCCAGAGTTATTTTAATTATGTAAAAGTATGAGTTCACAAAAACTTAAAATAATGAACCAAATACTGTGCATTAATACTTATACAAAAATAGCTTTCTTTTATTGTATACTTATGCTAAGTTAAGTTTATAGAACTATAGATTAATAATAATATGATTAAGAACTTTAGTTTTGTTATTTTATTGTGAGGCAAATACATGAATTTATTGACAGATTGAACCCTAAAATTTTAGTATTGCTAGATTTAATTTTATTGTTATTGTTGTTTGCAAATAACTTATGGATGTGTGTGCAACCTAGTCAATCGCTTGTTTTTATGTTTGAAATGTTTAATTTTGTTAATGAATTTGTTATTGTTTGAATAATGTAATTTAACTGTAATAAAATAATAGCTAACAAAATTGTTTCTGCTCTTTCTATTCCTTTACTCTGAATTACGTGATTTAGGAAGCTTTAGTGATTTCTACAGAAGACTTTCTGAACTGTTTAATCATTGCTGTTGATTCTTATTGCTGTTAATTCGTTTGCATGAAACTAATAACTTAAGTTAGACTCATTCAAGCTTAACTCTCTTTCAAGAAAATAAAATACTTACTGTGACGTCATAAGAACTGCCAACACAACTGGCTTAATACACGTCACCTGTTTTCAAACAGACATTCAACCTCCACATCACTCAGTGCTGGCACACGGCACTTGGCCACCTGATACTGGAGCACTGACCCGGACACCTAGTCAGTACTGTCAGCGCTGACCTACAGCAATACAGCTGCTGCTGTACTGCATATCTCAGTTGACACGGCACTTGGCTACCATTTAACCAAGCACATTTATTTCAACATTGGTTGACTATTAAACTTGACCTCTAGAACTTAAGAAACAATAAAAGGAGCAATCAGCCAAAGCTTACCTAAAAAACTGTTTAATTTTTTTACCATATTTAACAGGAGCAATCAGCCAAAGCTCACCTAAAAAACTGTTTTATTTTTTTACCATATTTAACAGGAGCAATCAGCCAAAGCTCACCTAAAAAACTGTTATTTTTACCACTTTTTAACAGGAGCAACCAGCCAAAGCTCTCCTAAAAAACTGTTTACTTTTTGTCATTTTTAACAGGAGCAACCAGCCAAAGCCTACATTTCCAAACTTTAACTCAAAAACTGCATCACACTTTTTATATTGACAACTATTGTTACTCTAAAGTATATATATTACAAACCAACTAAGGTAAAAAATGCCTACTAAGTATCCCTGTGGCTCATGTGAAATAGGAGTGAAATACTCAGGTCTAAAGTGCACTGGTCCTTGCAACATGTGGTATCATGCAGGCTGCCAAAATGTAAAAGAAAAAACTTTGAAAAAACTAAGTTCTCAAGATATAAAAACATGGACATGTTTCACATGTAAGGCAGGAGGCTCAGATTATGACAAAGATCTAGTTATAAATACCATAGACAACCCTTCCTCCTCTGACTTAACATCAAATACTCATAACCAAAAAGACATTCTAAACAACTCCATAAAAACTCTAGAGAGCAGTATTTTAGAAAATGAAGATGATAAGCTTGCTATGGCTGCTACAATAGGATCGGCACTGCTGGAGGAAAACAAGTTTTTAAAAGAACAACTGACTATTGTAGAAAACAAGTTATCATGTTTACAATGTAAATTAGCCAGTAATGAGGCAAAGATTGAAGAAATGGCCGAAGAAGAGGAAAAAATTTCTTGGGAAAATTGAAACTTTATCCCAAAAGTTAGCTGAAGCTGAAGCTCAGATTGAAAAAGAAAAGAAAAATGTAATGGAAATTCAAAACTTATCTGAAGACCATGACAGGAAACAGGAACAGATAATTGAAAAATATGTTACAAAAAACAGGGAGCTCGAGAAACAACTTTTAGTCTTGAACGCAGGAGTAGCCAAACAACAGCTGAAAACCTCAAGCAAAACTGACACTGTAACTCAAACTGAAAAATGTGAACTTTTTACGCAAGACAAGCCACAAAACTTGACGGCTATCTTGCTAGAAATATCCCAAATTAAATCCAGGCAGAACAGCATGGAGACTACCCTTAAAGACTTGAGTGTTAAGCCTCAGTGCCACTGTTCATCAAGTCAGCAAAAGCTAGTTGTATATGAGCAAAGCACCCAGACTGAAAATATCCCCCTACAAAACACCACAAGATGTTACCTGTCTACCACAAACACACATGTCAACATACGAAGACCTAAAGATGTGAAGTCCAATTGGGGTAAACATAGAGACCAAATCAGTGTCTCTCTTCAGTCTGCAAAGTTTAAGGCTTTCCAGAATAAAAACTACCCTCTTCCAAAGGAACAACCCCAAGCAGAGAATAAAAAGGATAATAGTTTATGCAATCAAAAGTCTAATGCAGTGGATTTGACAAAAACTTACACCAATGAGGAACTTAGACTTAGTTTAGAAAGTAACAACCTACCACACTCAACTGAAATAAATACAGCATCCACTCTTGAAGCCCCTGCCCCTGCACCCCCTTCATCGATGAGAAGGCCACCCATAACTGCTACAAGACTTGAGCCCTCAGAAAACCTTCCTTGAGTTTTATGAAAAGAATATAGAACATGTCAAAGCCAATTATCATAGAAATCAACTTGCTCCTATAAAAATGAACATCTCACCTTTTTTAGAACCAGGCAGCAACGTCAGACCTCCAATATAAAAAGTAATGCATCTCCCTTAGAGCAAAACAAATCTTCAAGAAACAAAATATTTAACTTAACAGTTCTCCATCAGAATATACAGGACTTATCTAACAGATCAAATAGACTGATACACTTTATAGAAAACCTGAAACCAACACCTAATATAATAATACTAAGTGAACACAGTCTCAAATCTCAGGAAATTGAAAATGTTGCTCCAATACCTGGATATATCCTCAGAGCACATTTCTGTAGGGAAAAGCATATAATGGGTGGGGTTGCAATATATGTAGAAGATACCTTAGAAAGGAGTACCTTTAATGTACCAATCAGTCAGTACTGTGAAGAACTTGTATGTGAAATGGCTTTGGTAAAGGTTATGCTCAATACCACCAGCTTATACATAATGGGTACCTACAGATCACCATCATCCAACTTAGACGAATCACTTAATATTCTTTCAAAAACTATTGAAATCAGTAAACTGGAAAGTTCAAACCTTCTAATCATGGGAGATATAAATGTAGACATTTTAAAACCTGACAGAAGATCAGGTAAATTACAGGAGATGTTGGCTTCTCACAGCATTCAGAGGCTGGAGCTACCACCTACCAGAGTAACCTCCAACACCATTTCATCAATTGACTGGATATGTACTAACTTAAGAAGTGAAGAACTAACTGCAACCGTGTACGATTCTGGTCTATCAGACCACACTGCTCAAGTCTGTACTATTAAAACAGAGTACGTAATTGAGAATTTCAGTAGTACATATCGAACCTTCAAGACAGAAAACCTCCTTGAACTAAAATGTCTACTTCAACATGAAAAACTGGCATGACATTGAACAATTTGACACAGTTGAAGAAGCCTACAACAGCTTCATAAGGACAGTGACAATGGCCCTGGATGCTGCCTGCCCCAGAAAATTAAAGAAACCTAGAAAGAAATTAAAACCTAAATTCTTTGCAGATGAAGAAGCCAGCAGGCTTAAAGAAAACTTTCTAAGACTACAACATCAGTTTGAAACAACAGGGGAACTCGACATCAAACAAGACGCAGCAAATGCAAAGAAATCCTATGACCAACGCTTAAAAACAACTGAGACAAGAGGCCTCCGCCAACTTCATAGAAAGAGCTGACGACAAGCCCAAAGCCATGTGGAAAATAGTTAATAATGCCCGTAACCAAAACAGGAGCTCTACAGATGACATAAAACTGAAAATAAATGGACAACTTTCACATAACCCTCAAGAAGTCGCCAATCATCTGAATTTATTTTTTGTTAATATGGCAGAAACAACACTACAAAAAATCCCTGCGGATGAGAAGAAGGAATTGGAATCTGTGGAACCACATGAAACAGCATTAATGGAAACAATGACCAAAACGAGCATCGAAGAGGTTAAAGATACAATTAAAAACCTCAAATTCAAAAATTCAGCCGGTATTGATGAAATTTCTTCCAAAGTATTAAAATTTTGTGCTGACGAACTAGCCCCCCCATTGGTTGCCATATTCAACAAATCTTTTAAAGAGGGTCAATTCCCCTCAAAATTAAAAATTTCGAAAGTATTCCCTAAATTTAAAAGTGGGTGCAAACATGATGCAAACAACTACAGACCAATTTCACTGATTTCAACATTTTCAAAATTATGTGAAAGAATTGTTCTTCAAAGACTCCTGGACCATTGCGCTCAGCACAATCTCTTAAATGAAAACCAACATGGATTTACAAAAGGGAAGTCAACTACAACGGCATTGATCAAACTAATTGAATCAGTGACAGACAGCATTGAAGAGGGAAAATTGACCACAGCTTTGTTTCTTGATTTAAGTAAGGCGTTTGATTGCCTCAGCCACAACATCATTCTGAAGAAATTGGAATTGCTTGGAATCAAAGGGACAGCAAATAATTGGTTTGAGAGCTACTTAAAGGGTCGTACCCAACTAGTAGAGCTCTACCACTCATCAAATGGTATCACAAAGGCAGTCAGATCAAAAGTCCTTCCAGTGCTGAGAGGTGTGCCACAAGGTTCCGTATTAGGACCAGTGATTTTCATTCTCTTTACCAATGATCTACCCCAACACCTAGGAAACTACTGCACACCTCTAATGTATGCGGACGACACTACCTTATTTCTGACCCAACGTTCAGCAGATGGCCTTGCGGTCTCATCTTATACAGCTCTCAACATGGCCATCCAATATTGCTATGGAAATGACCTTGTAGTAAATCCATCAAAGACTAACCAGATCGCTTTTGGAAGGAGAGCATCAGAAGTCCCAACCATTCCAGATGTCAGTATTGAAAATCATTTAAAATTCCTTGGAGTAACAGTGGATACCGAACTAAATTGGATTAATCACGTCGACAATCTTAGTAAAAAACTCAACACTGGTCACTTTGTCATCAAGCAAATTCTTTCTCTCAGTAGCCTTGAAACAGCAAAAAATAACTTACTTTTCCCTTTTTGAGTCTCACCTGCGCTATGGTCTTGCTGCCTGGGGTGGAACTACTGCTTCAAATCTCCAACGGATACTTATCATACAAAAGAAATGTATTAGAACACTGGCAGGACTACAACCTCTGGAGAGCTGTAGAGAGGCATTCAAGTCTCTGAGGATTCTCACTGTTATTTCGCTTTACATTCAAGAAGTAATAATGTACGCTGATGGGGAGAATCTGCCAAGGACCAATGATGTACACCACTACAACGCCAGAAATGTACACCTCTACAGCCTTCCTGTACATCGTCTGAGGCTTTATGAGCGAAAACCATCATATATGGGAATGAAGCTCCACAATCTCCTACCACCTCACCTGCTGTCCAAAAGAGGAAAGGAACTCAAGATAGCACTACATCAATGGCTTCTAGACCGGCCATTCTACACGCTGGAAGAGTATCTTCAAAAAAACCTTTTCCTGATGTTAATGTATTTAATGACACTGTTTATAATCTCAAAGATTGTAAATAAAGATATTCTCATTCTCATTCTCATTCTCATTATATAATTATATTGCTCATAAGTAAAGTTCTAAAAATATGCCTTTTTGGCCTTTTCCATTTGGCAAGCAATAAAAGTCTAAATAGATCAATCAACAATATCTGAAATTTCCCACTCAAAATGTATGTTTTTTTTGTAATTTGTCATATCTTTTAAAACACTGTTAACCAACAGCTAGCTTTTGTTAAAAAATCTTGTGTCTCTTTTATTTAGATTACAACTTGTTTTGAACAAACATAGAATCAAACCACATGCTTAACTCAGTAAAAAAGTCATGCTTAACTCAGTAAAAAGTCATGCTTAACTTAGTAAAAAGTCATGCTTAACTCAGTAAAAAGTCATACTTAACTCAGTGAAAGTTTGTATCTGAATGAACTTTTACAAAGTCTTTTAACCTGCATAATAAGTATGTAACCCTGTCTTATTTTAAAACATAAATTATTTGTATGAATAACACAATACAATAATTTTGAATCCAAGTGAATACCTAGTAATTTTACTGACTTTTTTAGATTGTATTGTATTATGCAAGGAGAACACAATACTTTTTATTTCGTTATTACTAACATTAAAAAAACATTATCTGAAAACATTTAGTAGATAGTTCCATGTCTAAAGTTTGTCAACCGTGCAAGGCAACCATATCAGTGTTTGACTCATCAGCGTACAATACTGATTTAAAAAGCATACTGGAAGCAAATTTTTTATAGCAGTTATAAACAAAAAAAGGTACCATCACTGACCCTTGTGGGACACCTATTTTTGTAGTTTTTATTTCAGATTGGTCCTGTCCTTGAACATCGATTTACCTTCTATTATTTTTATATGTTGCTATTAACTAAGATCCTTTCATTTCACACCATAACACAAATTTAAATAATGCAAATACAATAAAATGCCATTAATAGATCAATTAGCAAAGCAGATGCAGAGTTTTTGTCTTCAAAAGTTAAGATGACATTTTTAACCACTCTTTCAACAGCATTTAATGTGTTAAATTTGGCAGGAAACCATACTGATCAGTACAGAACAATTGATTTTGTTGAAAGTATCCAAAAAGTAGTTTCTGTACACATAATTCAAAAATGTGGCTGAAAATTGGAACCAGTGCTATTGAACGGTAACTTGAAGGACAGTCTCTATTCCTTTTTTTTTTAAATAGGTGTTGTTTTGGTTATTTTTAATGCTTGTGGAAAAGTTCCAGTCCCAATTGAAATATTATACCAATATTTTAAATGCACATCAATTATGTATACAGGCAGGAGTAAAACTATAAGGTGTTTATTTTATATATATATATATATATATTATACCATATCTCATATATATATATATATATATATATATATATATATATATATATATATATATATATATATAATTCCAAGCAGCTTTAAACTTGAGAGTAATTATGAAGTTGCTACTAGTTGATACATTTTCCTATTTAATTTTTGTTTTATATAACTCTTTAGCAGCATTACGAGTATATACACTCCTATATTCAACCTCATTAACGGTATTTCCTCATTTTGTTTCAGTCTATCATGTAGTAAAACTAAGTATTCTCTATTTTTATTAAACTATATTGTAAGTCATTTTAATTGGTTTTCTTCATAGTTGAATTTATATTAACATTCATTAACCTACAGCATACTTCAAATTAATTTGAAGGGGGAGTGGTAGGATCAATGGTGTGGAAAAAATTGAAGTATATAAGGTCAAAGTATGGCATAATCGTTGCATATTAAGCATTAGCATATCTGAATGTCCTGAGTAGAGACATCATATGTTTCTTAAGAGTTTCAATAAGATGTTATAAAACCCAACATTACATCATTAAAAAAGTATGAATATGAATGCAGATGTGGTTTATGCCATTCCTTAACTTTTTTCTAGGGCACATTTAATACAATCTAATAACAAACTAGAGCTTTAAAAAACCTTTATCTAATACAAAAATTGTTGCGACTTTACAACAAAAACAAAAAATAATTATTTATTGATTGTATAAAATTTAAAATGTCTAATTTTGTGTTCTCGTATAGTATATATATATATATATATATATATATATATAATCATGGGGTAGAAATAAAATATTTTTAATAAATACTTGCTGTAAACTGCATTTGGTTTTTATTACTAAACTGATAAAATTATTTTTGGGGGCAGATTTAGCATATAGTTTGGGAGGGGGTCACTATCATGGGATAGGGGGATGTAAAGGACAGGGTCCAGAGTCCCTTCCATAGAAAATTTTGTAGGAAATACAAATCTTAAGACACATTTACGTGTCTAAAATATAGGGTTTTATGAAACGAAAGTTATATACGTATTTGGAAAATATTTGGGGGGAGGAGTCATAAATCCCATACCCCCTCGTAATTCAACCACTGATTATTATATATATATATTAACATATATGTATAATATATATATATTTTTAGAAGTTAAAATAGATTAATATGTAATATAGTCCTAAACTCTATGAATATCTTTAATACATCATATTGGAGAAGTGAAGTGCTTGGATAGTAAATTGCAGGAAATTAGAGCACTACATAGTTTTCATAAATTGACTAAAGTAACATTGTTGATATTCAAAAACTAAAACATTCTCTAATGACAAATACAATTTTGGTAGGTAATTTGTGACATATTATTTTGCTGATGATTTTGTTTTGTAACATTCTTTTTTGTCTTAAGAGATTATAATCAAGATGAACCGAGTAAAGTTTAGCTTAAGTAAACACTTCACATAACCAAAGTAATTCAGTGAACTTGCTTGTAATGTGATCAAGTTTCTGGCAAACTTTGTTGTGTAGCCAGTGTTCTAGGAGTCTCACATACTTCTCCTAAGTGTAGAGTTAGTTGAGATAAAACCAAGTTCAGACTTATGCGAAAACTATGTAATACATTAGAAACAAGAGTGGTTTCTAGCACAGTTTCTTCAGTTTATCAACTGCTTTTATAAACAGAAAGCCTACAATACTGTTCACATAAACTTTTCTAAACTTACAAAAAAAAAAAAATATTTATTGATTGTATAAAATTTTAAATGTCTAATTTTGTGTTTTGAAAGTATCCAAAAAGTAGTTTCTTTACACATAATTCAAAAATGTGCCTGAAAATTGGAACCAGTGCTATTGAACGGTAACTTGAAGGACAGTCTCTATTCCTTTTTTTTTTTTTTTAAGTTTTTTTCTAAAACTTTTAGAAGGACAATAGGTAGTGTGTAGTAGTTATCTAAAATATATACAGGATGAATAAAAAATAAGGAGTCTGCCCTCTATTTTTTTCTAAAGTTTATACAAGGAAAAACATGTCAGTTCCTTGGTTAGTTTAGAATGCATGGTTTATGTTTTATGCTATGTTGTTTTATATATTTCTTTTTGTTAATCACTTATATATTTATATGCGAGTTAAATTTGTTGTTCTTGTCGGGTTGCATTGCTGTTACTGTAAAATTATATATATATATGTATATAAATAATATGTAATTTTACAGTAACAACAATGCAACCCGACTAGGACAACAAATTTAACTCGCATATAAATATATGTGTATATATATATACACATATATACTGTGTTGCACAATGTAGTAACTTAATAGCAAACTGCATGTCTTTCTTCAAACTTGCAAATTTGTATCATTTAATAAGTTAGCGTATTTATTAATTAATATTTATATAAGTATTGTCGTTTTGCTAACTTGTATTATGTATGTACTTATTGCAATCAATTGTAGTAATTTGGTTAATTTTGGTGTACACAAAAAGTTTTTACAGTTATCAAATGAAACAGAATCTAGATTTTCTTAGTTTGTGCTCAACAGCGATTACAGGAAGGGTTGAAATAAGAAGTGTTGTTACTATCAAGCTTACTATATGCTTTCAAGACTATATGTAAACAAATTGAAAATAGGGATTAAATTAATTAAACATGTCCTCCTCCGTAGACTAGTGGATACAGTCACGGCTCTCTAACCGAGAGATCACGGGTTAACATCCCGGGGAGGTCCAATCATGATAGGAATAACAGCTACAGTGACCAAAGACACTACAGTTAGAGAAACCACTGGCATGCATGACTTTAGATTTCAGGAGGCAAGTCTGCAACAGCATCAGATTTCAGATGCTGCACGTAAGAGGAAGGTGAACTGAAACTAAACTCAACATTCGCATTGAATCAACCCTTCCCACCATAGCTGCTTCCATTATGTGTAGAAGACTCGGTTGTTCCACCTTGCTTTGGGATCTTCATCGTACAGCACTCATTTGTGCATCTGATGAGACAATGAGAATACCTCTTCACCTACATTGAACTACTTTTTGTAATCTGGATGTCTCTGATGTCGAAACGATGAGGAGGGTTTCGTTTAGAGCTTCTCCGTTCTTCGTTGCCGACTGTTTTTTGATCCTGTCAGACAAGCATGACTTCAGATTCCAGGAGTCAAGGATGCGTTTACATGTGCGCAGGACAGGCTTATGAAGCTCTGCCATCTGAGGTCTGAGCTAAACTGTTCAATAAGCTGCCTTTAGACTTACAACAATGTGAAAATAGGAAACCACTGTTTAAGAGGAAGCTAAGGCGCCTACTGGTGCAAGGAGTTTACTACTCTGTTAGTGAGTTTGTGGATCATTAGGATTATTCAATTCTGCTGGGTTGGAGGTGCCGTTATGTGTAGTTTAAGCGTTTTTACATTGCAAAATGTTTTACATTCTTTATCCACAATTATAAAATTGAATTTTATATTTTTAAGGGTACTTATTTGTAAATTTTATTTTTTTATAAATTGTACTTATATTTTTATATATTTTAATCGATTTGACGTTTGCCATAGAATATTGTAATTGTAATAACGCCAATAAAGCTATTATTAGTTTATTATCAAGACTAAGTGCTGAGATGAGCCAATGGTGAGTTACAGACTGGAGCAGAGAATACAATTGGGCCAATGTGAAAGAGGGGTGCGTGACTTGTGGACGTGGACCAATCAGAAAATCAATTAATTCAATCGCATGTAATCTACGTCACCTCACATGGTATGTGTCATAACAGGTTGTGTCATTAGAACGATGTGTTCTGAATGACTTGGTTATGAACGTATCATTTATCAAATGTGAAACTAAACTAAACTGCATTATACTGATATTGTTTACTTATAAATAGGTTTCCTGTACTAGAAGTTTTGTGGGGGAAATTAAAAGACCAGTCGAATGGAAACGGGTCGTCCTGTCCTTCAGTTAAGTGGGAAACAGGAACTCGTTTGACTTCGTCATGGCCATAAATTTAGAACTTTTATTGATTTATGGATCGCATAAAATGTCACTATTTGAACAAAACAGCAGTTAAGGTCTCATTCGAAACTCTGGGTGGTAGATGTTAAACAGTTCTAACATAGTGTGTATTTTAATTCTTTTTACTTGGAATAAGTTTATACCTATTTAGTTTAGAGGTTTTCTAATTTTATTACTTCATTAACAAATAATTAGTAGCAAGGAAATATGTTTTTATTAACCTGTGGTAAAAGATGTTTAAAGAATAAAAATTTTGGATATTATATTTCCGCCACTTTATTTGTAGAAAAACGATATTTTTAAGTGGTAGAACCAGCCTGGAGTGCGGTTTTAGATAGAAACTTCCAACAACAATACATCTAAAAATCGAAAAAAAACACACAAGCCAGTATCCTAATTTTCAACACAAGTATTAAAAATTTGTTGAAGAAGGGGCTGTAAATTCTTTATTGGACGGAGAAAAGACGACCAAGGGACGAACTCAGAAAAATTTAATCGGGCACTGTAAAAAATGTGTACCACCACTATGTCATTAAAGCAAAACAAATAATCGTGATTCCGAAAATGAAAGGAATAAATATTTGCATGCTTTTATATTTCTCGGATTGAGTAAAAGTTCCTAAAATATAGATAGGCATCTTGTACAAAGTTTTACCGTATGTACAAACAATTGGTTTTGTAAACGCCGTGAAAGCCTTTTTTTCAGTTCCAGTTCTTCAGCGATAAAAATAAAAATTACCTGATCTCGATGTATCAGAATTCATGAACCAAAATAAAATAAATGCTTGCTCTTCCTAGGACTTTCGAGAATTTTTTTCACCCTATTATTAAGTTAGATTTGCCATTATTGTAAACATTTAACTTTGTCTTATGATGACTATAGATATCTCTGCCCTTTTCCATCTTAAAACGTTGTTCAACAATTCGTTTTATGTTGATACAAATATTAGTGGTTTTAAACAGTAAATTTTCTCAGATCGGCTACTTTTGAGTAAAAATTTTTATTTCAGTATAAAGGGAATAAATTACTTCTTTTTAAAGAAATGGAAGAAAGCGACCCATTTCCATTTCATAAATAATATAGCATGACGTCAAAAGATTTTATTGCATTTAATGTCAGCCATATTTCACAAGAGCACATTCATTAAAAGGGCGAGGCTGAGTAAGAGATTAATTAAAAGCCTATGTGGGAGTATTTAGTATTTCACATGTTAACACTCTCCAAATGGTGCTTAATACGGCTGTGACTGCTTTCTCTTTTAGTTTTACAATCTAGTGATGTGAGGTGGTGAGGTTTGCTCACAATATAGCCTTGGACATTTTTTTGATACAGGTCATGTACTATACTACACTCAAGCAAATAACGCCTGTTTCGCTCTATATTGTGCGGTTAAATGTTTTTTTAAGGCCATTCAAACAATATACTTTATTACAAATTGAAGAAGTAATTATTTTTGTTTTTGAAATATTGACATAACATCCAGGATTAAAAACTACCCATCATCAAAGCATTTTTAATTAAATTCATTTCTAGCTATTGGTCCGACTGTATAGGACAAATACCATTAAATCCAGTTTGTAAACTTTACCATGTAATGTAGGTTAGTTTCCCAAGTTCGAAGTCTTTTGTATTCCATCAATGAGAGAGAGAGAGATCTATGGTGGTTAATACACAAACATAACTTGGCTAGGTGATTGGTGGATTCTGTGGGTAAAATAAAACGGAGTTGCTTACGATTTTTATAATTACAATAACGCAATTCCAGCAAACAAATTAATCAAAACTAAAGCCTTATATAAAGTTTTTAATAAATGGCATATGCTCTTAATATTAGCGTTGTAAAAATGGCAAATATTATGTTTTCATAAAATATATTTTATAGTGCAGTTTATGTTGCTAAATCCAAATAGAAATATACATTTTGCATTAGCATACTTAGTAATAATAGAAACTTATTTTCTTTCTATGATCCATCCTCTCGAGACTCTTAAACTATTGAACAATTACTCAATTACAAATATCACGTTTAAATATTAGCTATGCTATGATTGCAAATAGCTACTCTCCCCTCATAGACAGAGCTACGGCTTGTCTACTTATGGTTTATAGTGCCTATATTACACAAAGAAATCGTAATATCCGTAGACAGTAGTATTGTTGACAGTTTTAAGGAACCTGTTCACTGAAAACCTATATTATTCCGGTTTTATTGTCATTTTAGACTTAACAAAGAAGTACAAGTAAGCCAAATCACATATCGCTTCACTGGTTTCGCTAAGGTGGTGTGCAAAAGATTTTATGACATTATTATAGAATTGATGGTTCAAAATCTAAGAAACTAAACAGAAATAAAGCAAAAAAATAACTCTTTTTAATTTTAATGAACTATTGTTACTCAGCTGGGATGATTAGACTTCTTAATTAAGTGATTATTGAATTATTATTTAGTCTATATTATTCTAGTATTATAAACGAACTTAAAGTACCCTGACAAAATGTTTAAACAAAATGTTAATAACAAAAATTAGTAAAGTGATAATTAAAAGTTTATAAAGACGAGCTTAGAATAAAACCACAACGATTACAGATAATGGAAGATTGCGGTTGGCGGTAAGTGGATGACGGTGAAGCAAGTGGTGCTTATATCATAGACAATGTCGTAGACTATTCGCGGGATGCTTAACAGAAAATCAGCTTAGTTATGGAAAGAAGCTTAAGTGCTTCTTAAAACAGAAATTGTGATTAAACTTTACGGTTATCTTTATAAAACAAATAGTTTATTAGGATTCAGTTGGGAACCAGAAGGGATGATTATTTTAGGGATGCCTAACCATCTTACGTTATCGTTACATAAAATGAATCAGTAATAAAGGGGTAGAAAAATATTGGGGAAAGGAATTTTAAAAAAAATTGGATAAGTATGTTGTCACTCATATTTAGCTCGCTCATTGAATCCATTTAATGTATTTTGTATTGTTAACCAGTCAGGTGAGACTGCTGCAGTACTTCAGAAATACGATTTTCTAAAGCACGTAAGACTCTCTTGAAGAACTGTCATAGTTATTCATTTGAGTAACCGTGATCAGAGATATAACGTTGTACTGTGATATGGCATAACCCTATTTATGTGGTCATGTACTGGTGTGATGCACAAATGTTAATCACTTGCCCTTCCAATCGTGTTTTGTATCAACTAAAGGATATCGAGATAGCATATATATATGAGATCACTTTTGGAGTCTATATCAGGATTTAAGAGTCCATTAGAGCAAGTTTAATGTCTAAAAACACATCGTGACATAAAGGATGGATACCTAAGACATGACATGCTCGTTCGAGAGGTCTGGCCATAGATGTGATCTCTTTTGTAGCTGAAATCTGGGAAAAGTAGTTTTTCAGAGTTGTTTAGCACCAAGATAAACAGGATCGACAACTACGTTTAGCGGTTACAATGATAATTCAGTGGTGTAGATTACAAAACTAATTTTTCAAAAATAGCCAGATTCAGTTACTTTTGTACTACATGGTTATGCAGCAGACTAACTAATGAGTGCGGTAAAAATATAATACCTTGTTTCATTACGTTTTAAGACAATTTATATCTTACAAATTAAAATCTATAAAAGGTGACATTATAAAATGCAATTTCTCTTAAACGTGTCTAGATAATTTACATTATGATCGCTGATTCTCGCACCACCAACAAAGCAAAGGGAGATGTGGTTTTGTGTTCTCGGGCTGAGAGCCACTAGTGTTAGTGTAATTGCCATTACCTGAACTGCTAGATCTAGAGACAGTCAGGAACCCTCGCTATGTCTTCATTAACTAAGGACTCTGGAGCTTTGCTTCTCCTTTTTATTGCCGCCCTAATCTTTCCTTTACAATGAAAATAATTATCAACATGAATTAAAATTGAGTGTACCTTTTTCAGCTCAATTGTTTAAAGAATAGTTTAAATGTATATTTGATGTTCTTGAAAAACTATTGAAGTTAATTGATACCCTTTACAATATTATTATTTTATGACGAACCGACGATAGAAATATTGGTCGGGATTATCCTTGTTTGCAAAAAAAAAACCGTACACATTTCCATTTCCAGAAATATGCATAATTTTCTAGAGAAGCCTTAATAGACTGATTATAGGCCTAAATCATGAGTTGGCGATGAACCTACGTTGCATAATAAGGGAATAATATTGAAAACTATTCCGGAGTTTTAAGACAAGCCATATTGGAAAAGAGACGGAAGATGATCAGCAAAGCACTACAATGCTCCAGTTCACAGTCACGTGATGCACAGTTTGCCCTGCAGGAGTGTGATTTCGAGCAGGTGAATCACCCACCCCACAAACCAGATCTGACACCTAGTGATTATATCCTATTTCCCAAATTAAAAAAAACGAAACAACTTAATGGGCGAAGATTTGAGGACTTTGTGTTTGTAAAAGCTGCTACAGAACAATGGTTTGTAGACCAGGAGGAAACATTTTTTATGAAGGCATGAGTAGTCTTCCGAACAGGATAAGCAAGTATGTATATTTAATTAAGGGGTAATTATGAAGAAAAGTAAATTAGTTTTCATGTTTTAACACCTTTATGTATACCTTAGTTGCAAAATCTTTCGATCCGCCCTCGTATTTTATTATTAATATTTTACTATTTTTCCTATCCTTCGATACCTCTCTAGCTATGATAGCTGTAGTTAAAACCAGTAATACAATTTCCTCCTTCACGATAACTTTACTTGTGATGACAAGTACAACGATGAGATGTCATCGTTTCGAATATTTGAGTTCTTCGTGAATTCGGGTTTGAAATTTGATTCTGTGAATCACAAACGGTATTTCCCAATGGAGTTCATAAACTTCGGCAGGTCTTATAATAAGATCACTACGTGAGCTGTAGGGCTGCAAGGGCAAGATAGTCCATTCACCGACTCAACGAGAAAGAAAGAGAAAACTATTTATTGTGATAACAGAGTCCACCACTATTATTTACCCAACTTCCCTTCTGATTATATTTCATTTAATTTCATGTAAATATGCAATTAACTCAATAATAGATACCCGCTAAATAAGCATACAAGTAACATTAAAACCTTAACAGTTAAGACAAAGGAAATAAAAAACTCTAAATGGCTCACTTGAGTTTCATTCACATTGTTGAATTATTTCTTCCAACAAAGACAGATAAAGTGGGAAACAAGGAGAGAAGCAAAGCTCTCCAATCCTCAACTAATGAGAATACGGCGAAGTTTCCTCTGTCTCTAACAGTACAGGTAATAGCAATTACAGTGACTAGTGGTTACTTTTGTACTTTGCTTTTACTTTGATGAATGAACGTTATAATACAAACCAAAATGGAATTTATAAATCAAATTTCTTATGTACAGGCCTCTTAGCTACAAATATTATTTCAATGCAACCTTCAGCTGTATTCGAATGATTCTTTTATATTCCTTATTCGACATTCCTATCTTGAATAACATAAATTCTCACGGAATACTTATTTTCAGACTGATATCTACTGGATCTGGAAGGCATATGATTTCTAAAATTGTACTGTGTCGAATTATATGTCGAATGTGCTTTATATAATTGGTTATTTATGTCTTCATTTATCGAGTATGTTCCACTTAAGCTTCTTCTACAGAGCTTAATCTCGAAGGAGTGTTATTATAGTCGTGTTTGTTACTATTTGTAGTATATTAATTACATGTAGCTTGTGAAAGAATGTAGGCGTTTGTATGTTTTTGTCTGAGCGTAAGCGAAGCCTATCACTCGAGGTATTGGAAAAATTTGTTTCTCTCTATCTGCACGATATCTCAAGAAGGAACTGAAATACAGACTAGAAAATTTGCAGAAGCTTAACTTATATAAAATTGTCTTATAGATTACCATGATGGCAACAACTAAATCGCAGATTAAATAAATCTATAAGAAACCGATTACAGTTTTATATAGTTTTGAACCTGTCACATGTAAAATATAAAAATAAATGAACTAAAGATTTGAGATTTTGGATAATAATTCAGCGGAGCCAATAATGCGAGACGTGGTATAGAGCACTCCTACCTTGTGCTAGTTTTTCATATGTTACTTTAAATACAAGGTGTTTGAAAAGTCTGGGTACGGCTTAATATTTTACAAACCATAGCAGATAACATCTATAAACTTTGCACAGAGTCATATGGCTATGTAAACTATTTTTCCTTGCTATTACCATGACATGCCAACCATAGGGGACGTCCCACAGAGGAAAACATGGAAATCTTAAAATAAAGCATGGGTCGAGTTATAAATTTATGACATAATTTGCTAATTAAAAAAAAGTCAGTGAAAACACATCGGTTAGTAGAGTGAAACGCCGCCTACCGCATGAGAATACGACGATCCAGTCAGAAATGGCAGCGCATAATGTACTTCACAATGTGTACCTAAAACAACCCGCCATTTCTGATTGGATAAACCTTTTGAGATGCGGTTTGCGGCATTCAACTCTACTATGTGAGCTCTTTCAAATGAGGTATCACTCGACCCATGCTTTAATTTAAGATTTCCATGTTTTCCTCTGTGGGACGTCCCCCCATCGTTGGCATGTCATGGTAATAGCAAGAAAAAAATAGTTTACATAGCCATATGACACTGTGCAAAGTTTGTAGATGTTATCTGCTATGGTTTGTAAAAATATTAAGCCGTACCCAGACTTTTCAAACACCTTGTATATTAAATGTTATGCTATAATTCCAATAATTAATTTAGAATTTAACATAATACTTTACACAATTTATGTATTTACCTAGAAATAAAACTAAAGCTCTGACTGACTGGCTTTTTGGTCAATTTAATAATTTGACCTCCTTAGATTTTGTAGCTACTTTCACTTCTCTTCTAAAGTCGAATCTTGCTATTTTATCACTTAAATATTTGCTAGATAATATATGGAATTGTACTGTTATTGCGTACATTTATTTTCAATCAAGTTTTAAAGAATGTATATGTCAGAAAAGAAAAATTAAAATATATTAATAAACAAATTCTAAAATACATTAATTGTGATAACTTGTTAGAAAACAAATCAAACTATTATGCGAGCAATGGTAGTAAATATAAATGTATGAGTAACAATAATACTAACAGTTGAAGGCAAGTAAGATTTTCTATTTCAACCCTTTTAGACTATATTTTACCAGCCAACCATCGAACACAGCATAACACGATATATTAGAATAGATGTTTAGTGTTGTAATTACACAAAAACTGGTTTGTCTAAAAAGAATTTTAGATTTAGAATAAGAGTATAAGAACTTTAAATTTTATAAACCCTACGCCAGTGAGGTAATATGTTAAAGGAGATGCTATAATTACGCAATATCAAGTACAGTATAACAGTTTATTCGGTTGTGAAATTTACAAGTACCTGCAATAAACGCTGCCCCTTCCACATTGTCACATATGTACACTTCCAACAGAGGTAGACCCGAAGTGTACGCAAACACATAGTTTCATATACACTCTCAACACGGTCACTTCCAATACATAAAGTGTTTACGTGAGAGTTTAGATATAAAGAGAAAAGGAACTTAATTAAAGAAACAACAACAAAAAAAACAAACATACACTAAATCAGTTTTCAATTTTAAATAAAATGAAATTTTGAGAATTAATCTGTAATTTTTAACTAGCTCTAAAAGTATTAATACCAAATAAATAATCTGTTATTACTTTTTCATAATTAAATCTATACAGCAAATCATTATTTGAAAATCTATTTATTCATTCACACCCAAACTTACACTTCCATACATTCTGTCAAGCAAACTCTCACTGGCCCCAGATCTTATGCCTCTCATAAATCCCAGCGGCTCATCATGAAACTCCTCCACAGAGTAGAGCGCAATAGACACGTTCTGGCCGTTCTGAAAGCTTATTCTGCCCGACAGAAATTTAGAACATTCGGTTTGGACTGGTTTGTTTTAATTTCAGCTAAGTTTGATTGCAATTAACTTGTCTTTACGTACATCTCGAGAAGAACTATAAAGAATTTTTCAGACTGTCTTTAAACAATATCCACACTCACCCAAGGCTCTATTAATGTCATAGGATACAGTTGTACGTATGACTTTCTTATAGATCCTCCATTATATTCTAAAGTTTCAATGATTATCTTATTATGAATTTACGTTTTTCTCGAGGAATAAAATGTTCCTTTTGTCAACCATAATATCTTTTGAGGATTGTGATTTTTCTTGATTTTTTTGAGACAATATTCAACGTCTTAATAGTTATTGAACCAATCAATAAATGCCCGATAAATGTCATTGACATTTTTAAAGTCATTTAATAAGTGCCAAATTTCATTTTTTAACTTAGACAATCTGAAATTCACACTAATAACATCTGAACATATTTTCGACCTGTATGATTGCTTAGCTTTAGATGTGTTCGTTTCGGATCTTGGAGTTTTCGTAAACTTCATCTGATGTCCGAATTAGGGATTCCCGAAGGATCCATATAAAATTACTAAATGGAAAATACGAACATCAGAGCTGCAGGGGCTGCAAAAGTCAGAGGGTACGTTTTTCGTGTCTTTCTATTTATGGGAGTCGGTCTAACTAACAAGAAATTATTACATTTGGGTACCAGCGACCGCCTAAATGATATCTTTATCGTCCATGTCATGTCCACATCCATATTTAAAAAAAATCAAGTCGCTCTAGAGTAGATCGTTACAGACAAAACAAGACCATGTACAATATTGTAACAAACTTAAGATAAACGAACTACAAACATATTCATTTAAGTTTAATTCATATTGATAAATTATTATTTATTTCCAAAAAAGATAGATAAAGTGGAAAACAAGGAGAGAAGCAAAGCCCTACAATCCTCAGGTAATGAGGATAGACTATGTCGAAGTTTCCTCTCTGACTTGTGGTTGTCAGTCCAGCTACACAAACCTCAGCTGTCGGTACTGCATTGTTGTTGATTTGTCAAAAAGTAATTGGAAATGAAATCATCAAGTCTTGTTTAAGAGAAAATAAATATCTTTGCTCCGGTTGAAAATCCTTAGTAAACATATTCAGATTGTAAAATTGTCAAAGGTCGTAGATTTTGTTCTCTAATTTTTAGCTGATTACTTCTATCTCATTTGTTTAAAATCTAATGAATTGAAACATCAATTAAGCTAATCCATGTTAGTTTCCGGCACAAGATTCAACTGTTGCAAATACAATTAGAAAGGACTAATTCGACCATAATATAAACGCACGCATGCAAATGCAATAATTAAAACGTATTGAAATCAATATTAATGAAGTTAAAATGTTCTATACTCAACAATATATGTAGCCGATATGCTACGAATATAAGACATAGTAACAAAACTCCTCATTTTAAAAACATACATTCAATAAAGTTAGTTGGTGTTTTAAAACTTCAATCTTACTCTTTAATTGACATCTCAAATTGAAATAATTTTGGTAATATTATTTTATTTAATCATGATTTATATTGACTTAATTTGCTATAATTTAGCTCGTCTGTACATAGTTCAATAACTTAAGTGATACTAATTACTATTTCTTGGAGCTAGTTACAATACTAGACCATCTATGGATCTATGGATGATAAATAAGATGCATAATTAGCAATTATGGTCTTCCGTGGCCAACATATCTGTTCCTGCTTATTGTACTTGACATCTAATGAGCTCGTAATTTGGATTATACAAACATTTCTTACCTTCACTTGTGACATAAAACGTTCAACTACAGAATTCAATAAAACACAAAGTTGCTTATCTTTTGCTTTAGATCGACACACGAAACATTAAAAACCAAAATCAAATAGTTTAACTAACCTTCTGCTGATTTTGGGTCAGTTAACCTAAAAAATTTGAAGTGATACGTGACTGGATGAAGAGAATGAACCCAAAAGATGTCACTACACAGGAGGCAAAAGCGCAAACACACGTCACTCACGCACTACAGAAGGTGGAGCACTGTATCACTTAAAAAATTTAAATGACAATCCATAGTCGCATTTTTAGTTTTTAAGATTTTTATGTATTAGGGTTTTGAAATCAGAAGAAGATGTTAGATTTCAATACATTGTTACATATAACGATTATAAATGTCCGAAATCCTACCATCCTTTAAAACCATTTATTCTCATCCATATTGTAATATTGTATCCAATAAATATTAAGTATTCGTTTTGAAAAATGTATTTGCATAAAATCAACATAATAGTTTATCTTAAAATAATGGCATGTTGGTCGAGAGAGGATTACATTTGAGCGAGGAAGAAATGTTCAATTAATTTCATCAGAGAGTTCGGACGAGTGTTTTATTGATCATCCATTCTCTTAAAACTATCAATGTCGAGAGTGTAATTGCCGTTTCTATTTCGTAAAACATATCCTTTTTATGTCGTAATAAATTCAGTTGGAGATTAAATAAAAAATTACTCATTTAATAAAATTAATTTAGACAATACATAATATTTAGTTTGACTATATACGAGTTTATTTAGAATATAATCGCATTTGTGATTTAAAACGCATATGTGACAGATACGGCCAAATACAAAATAATTGAATCGGAAAAAGTAAGCGCTCTGTGGTGTAATGGTAGCACATTCACCCGGCAAGTGAGAGATCCGGGTTCGACTCCCGGCGGAGCAAGTACTTTTTGCGATTCAATGTTTATTGAAATTAAATAAGGCTATTGCCATTTATAAAGTTTAACGTAAATAAAAGTCATTTGACAGTTATTTTGGTCTTCCGATCATATGTTAGTTTGCTTATTTAAACGCATATGTGACAGATACGGCCAAATACAAAATAATTTGAATCGGAAAAAGTAAGCGCTCTGTGGTGTAATGGTAGCACATTCACCCGGCAAGTGAGAGATCCGGGTTCGACTCCCGGCGGAGCAAGTACTTTTTGCGATTCAATGTTTATTGAAATTATATATATATATATATATATATATATATATATATATATATATTCTAAATAAGTTAGTTTTTTAAAGTGATCCAATAGCTAACTTTTTTAATTACACGACTTAGCACCACACTTTAAATTGGAAAATATTGCACCATATTGGAAAATGGCGGTCAA
The DNA here is from genome assembly GCF_021130785.1 of Homalodisca vitripennis. Taxonomy (NCBI): domain Eukaryota; kingdom Metazoa; phylum Arthropoda; class Insecta; order Hemiptera; family Cicadellidae; genus Homalodisca; species Homalodisca vitripennis. Next base: position 114,517 of record NW_025776745.1, read on the forward strand.
CTTTAAAATATTTTATGGAACACACCCTTTTATTTTATGTTTTTTTTAGTTCTACTCTACAAAATAAAGCATTTTTGCTTTTTAGAGTTTTTCTATATCTCTAATGGTTTAGGAGCTACGTGAACTGGAAGTTTTCATCATCAGTCCGACAAAATCCGAATATATATATATATTATATATATATATATATATTCTAAATAAGTTAGTTTTTTTTTAAAGTGATCCAATAGCTAACTTTTTAATTACACGACTTAGCACCACACTTTAAATTTGGAACTTGCTCAATTTTAAGTTTCACTCAGGAATACACTTTCAAATATTTTAAAAGTTGGCCGCCATATTGGAAAAAAAATTATGAAAACTTCCAGTCCACGTAGCTCCTGAACCATTAGAGATATTGAAAAACTATCAAAAGCAAAAATGTATTATTTTGTCGAGTAGAATCTAAACACAACATAAAATACAGGGTGTTCCATAAAAGATTTTTAAAGTTGACCGCCATATTGGAAAATGGCGGCCATCTTCAAAAAATTTGAAAGTGTATTCCTGAGTGAAACTTAAAATTGAGCAAGTTCCAAATTTAAAGTGTGGCGCTAAGTTTGTAATGGACTCATTTCATACACCCATCTCACATTCATTTCAATACTTAGGCCTAATTTAATTTAGAAATTTATTAGTAATAATAATTAAGGAATAATTATTTATAAATTGTCTCAAATTTAACTACAAACAATAATAAATACGAAATAAAAATTAATCAAAATCCACCTTATTACATATAAAACTCAAAAGTTATAAAGTGAACTAAAGTCAGTGATACAGTGTGCAGGGATGATTGTTGAAGAGTGAAGAGAGCAGAGATTTTGAAAGGTGAAGAGGAGAGAGGGATCTGGAAGAAGTGAAGCAAGATTATTATTATTATAAAGAAACTGGTTACATTTATTCAGCAGTATTTTGAAAGGTTACTTTATTAAATTCTTATTATCACTGTAGTACAAAGAATCAGAAGACAGACATTGGGTGAGGAAAATTCTTTTTAAGTTTAATAGTAATTCATTGGAAGAACATAAAACCCAGGAACATTCGATTTGGCTAATAATTCAAAATTAATATAATTAAAATTTAACAAAATTATTTTTCAAAATTACAATATCTTTTATTAAAAAAAATACCCAATATTTCTATTTCATTAAGCAGACACGACCACCCTGCCCTAAAAATTTAAGAACTGTATTTAAAAATTTACCATTATTATTGTATCCTCCATCTTGTTTCAAAATTCAAACTTGTATGTCAATTAAATTATCATCATTAAAGTTCACATTTATATCACACTGAGTTATTTGTTATTTCTAGCTATAATCATCAAAATACAAATTAAGTTCAAACCATTTATTTAAAGTGTATAATAGTAATAGTATATTACAAAATTGGCGTCCAACCGTAGTGGCTTAATGAAATATTTATAATCTTTGATTTTGATGACAATTTTCTAGATCGTAACAATAGCCTAGACAATAAGTACTGTACGTAGTTAAGTTGTCATTTTTTCATAATTATTGTCTGTCAATAGGCTATAGGTTATTTAATAACTCACTATATTAAACATTTTAATTAACAAGACATTAGTCCTGTAATATTATTCATATTCTTTTATCGCAGTTAATGTCCCGTGATTTTAATTTAAGATACCCTAAACGGTACCCCATTTCCCAACAGATAATATGGAAAATAACCAAGTGCTAAACGTAAACAAAGACGCAATTAATCCCGGTATCGAAGACGAAAGCGGACAGAGAGAAGAAGCAGGAACAAACGCCCATAATTCCTCGCGCTAACCAAGTCAACATTCTCACAGCGGTCGACAACCAATCACGGATGAATGAAAACAGTGCTACCAACACCTACGCGGCAAATTTCCCTGATTCCCTGCAGAGACGTGAAGATGGAGCTACTGCGCCTCCCACACTAAACGTAGTTGAACATTTCTCATTATACTCAATCAGTTGATGCCATTGGCAGTGACAGGGTCCAAATAAACAAACCGCTGACGAATCCCAATCGACAGCTCTTCATGCTATCATGAACGGTTTTAAAAAACAACTTAATGAAAATTTTATTAACTCTAAATCTGAGTTTTAAACGAAAACCTAAACGCAATAAGGGATTGTATTTCTAAAACTAAAAATCGAACTTAGCCATGAAATCAAAACTTGTAAGGAGACACTCGAGGGACAAATTAATGAACTGCGGGATAATCAAACTGAATTCCGAAAATGAATTGAACGCTCTAAAGGACAGTCAAGATCAATTCCGTGAAAAAATAGACCTGAAAATTAAAGAATCCACTGACAGCATTAGAGGAGAATTAAATCATAGTTTGGCATTTGTAAACCAACAGATGAATAACCAACAATCCAAGATATTAGAATCGGTACAAAACAAAAATCAAAACTCTAGAAAATAAAATTGCTTTTGAAATAAAAAATGCTATAGACCAAGTACGACATGAAAACGCGGAAACAAATAAAATACAAATCAAAAACCATTATAAATGAAATCCAACCACAAATCCAAAACAATCATGATAGAATAAACAATCTAGCCGAGTGTATTAATAAAATATGAATGTGAATTAGAAAATATAAAATCTAAATCTCAAATTGAGACGAAACCATGTGAACCATTGCAAGTCATTTGTACCGGAGCAGATTCTGTAGACAGACAAGTGCCAAAATTCAACGGACGTTCTACCAGTCCAATGGAATTTTTACAAAAAATTAGAAGGTATTACGAAAAAAATATAGGTCGTGTGCAACTCACACACACATCTAACACTGATCATCTCATTGACATATTAGAAAGTAGTCTCGAAGGTCACGCGTCACGATGGTTCCAATTAATAAAACACGATATTAAAAGCTGGGAGGATTTTGCACAAGAATTTACTACGAAATATTGGAGTCGTGATGTGCAACGCGGCATACGTGCAAAAATAGAATCAGAAACATTACAAGAATAATGGAACATTGACTCGTGCTGAATACTTCACCGAGCGTGTTATCACACTACAATCGATTACCCCACCAATAACCGAAGAAGAAAATTGTCACCATTTTATCGGAAACGGTTTTGAACAAATTATTCAGGATAGCCGGAGCGTTCAAAACATTATCACCATTAAAGAGTTCGAACGATTACTACAACGAGACGACATCCGAGACGGCCCAAAACGGAACAAAATAATTTCATCCCAAAATCACAATTCATCTGGTTATAAGCCAATACACCAGAAACCTCACCAATCTCATCAATCCCCAGTCCATACCACATAATAACATTGAACAAAGAGCATATCAGCCAAGGAATCAATATCACGGACAAAATCAACATTATAATGATCGAAACCAACATAACAAGAACTATTACCACCCATACAACAGTCGTAATGATAATGAATTCAAAAGTTAAAGGACACAACCATACAAAGACCACTACCAAAATCGACAGAATACCACTAATACCCAGGAAACGATAGACATTACCCCACCACAGAACAGGCACAAGTATGCACTATCGTGCGGCAGGGAGAAAATGCTCGAAATCTACCTTCTAGTACCGGCAACGACCGCAGCGAAGACGTTCCAGCGGCGGGAAAACGGCTGCGCGCTGTAGAACGGAACCGAGGAAAAACATCGCACCAGAAATAAAATACGAAACTACAGCGCTAGAAAATAACGACCTCGGATATTTAAATCAGAAATTATTCTTCAAACTATAACCCTAGTAGTGAATTTCAAGTTAACAACATAATATGTGATAAAGATTTCCTTTTTGAGGAAAAAATAGAACATCCACTAATAACTAATCCTATACAAATAAGATGTCCAGAAATTAACATCAAAATTAATAATGTAGAAACTAATGCCTTAATTGATTCCGGATCATCTATTACTTGTTTGTCAGAGTCTTGGTTTATGGATAACCAACAATCATTAAAGCCATTTGAAGAACTGCCTCTAGCCAATACTACCATTAAAACTGCTATTGGAAACATTTCAAAACGAATCAACCGAGTCATATATGTACCTATCACGGTAGCTAAGGAGACTACTCACATACAATTCCTTATAGTACCGCATCTTGTCAAACCAGTGATTTTAGGAATGGATACGCTAGTATTATGGAAAGCAGAGCTAAACTTTAATAATAATACAATAAATATGAAAATAAACAATACAAATGTTATAATGAAGTTTGTAATGGCAATAAATGAAGGGCACTTATGTGAAATCACCACTCAACAAGGCGTTATGCTTATGGAAGATTTTAATGACTCAATGTCAAACATTTAATGTGTTATGGCACTATAAAACAATGGGAAGATAACAAGATTAATAATGAGAATAATGATTACATTGATGCACAACACAATATATCATCCAAAGATAACATGTCGGTGGAAGATATAATGAAAACTCTAATCCCTAATAACTACATAAATGAAGAACAAAAACAGTGTTTGATCAATCTACTATACCGATATAGGGACGTTTTTCTCAGACAAACCCGGATGTTGCACTAAATATGAACACGAATTAAATATAGAAAATCCTAAAAATTTTAAATCATTAACCTATCCAGTACCTCAAGCGTACAAAGACGCTGTACAAGCTGAGATACAACGCATGGAGAACCTTAACATAATCGAGAGAAGCAAAAGTACCTACGTAAATGCTATCATACCAGTAATTAAAAAGTCTGAAGAAATTCGATTGTGTTTTAGATGCCCGCAAAGTAAACGCAATAATTAAACCAGATTTCGAAGGTAACCGCAGTGTTAGCGAAATTCTGAGTAAATGTAGAAACGCAAAATTCATAAGCAGTGTAGACTTAACGGCTTCATATTGGCAAATCCCACTTACTAAAACTTCGCGTCAATACACCGCATTCCAATTTAGAGGCAAGACCTACCCAGTACAAAGGTCACACCATTTGGAATTTCTACCTCCCAAGCTGCACTAGTAAGAGCTCTTGATAACGTGTGTGAAATTAATACTATTTCCCCAAATAAACAGTGCAAACTATACACCCAGTGACATAGACACTTTTAATCAATACTATATAAACATTTTCCTATTAGGAGGGGATAATAATTTGTTAGTGGAAAGTATACCGCTATTCGGTACACAATTCAGTAAATGTGTATTTCCCAAAAATAAAAACTATGTCCTTTGACATTGATTAAATATTTGCCATTGATCCAATGTTTTCTCTATTGTTTGTTTATTGTATACTAAGAAACTTGTAAACTTTGTTCGTTGGCTTAGCTTAAATACTACCTAACCCAAATTTTAATTTTGTTCTCCTTTTTCCCTATTGTTTGTTTGCTAATTAAATTTATTAAATAGTATGTATGATCATCAATTAATTCACTCATTTAATGTCGTTCATCCTTCTCTTTAAGTATCACACATCTATATGTATCATTTGCTATTCATTCGTCATTGTATCGAAACCATGTTCATTTATTTCACATGATTTCTGAGGGGATATTGTAATGACTTCATTTCATACACCCATCTCACATTCATTTCAATACTTAGGCCTAATTTAATTTAGAAATTTATTAGTAATAATTTAAAGTGTATAATAGTAATAGTATATTAAAAGTTGTGTAATTAAAAAGTTAGCTATTGGATCACTTTAAAAAACTCGCCCGGTATAATATATATATATATATATATATATATATATATATATATATATATATATATATTACAATTAAAATAGCAGTTGATAGCGATTTTGGAATCATCCATGTTTAAAGATATAAAACAATTATGAAAAATGATATTTTTTATAAAACCATTCTGTGGACGTTCACAACAGCATTTCACTACATCTATCTCGAAAACCATCAGCTGCTCTAAGGAATTATGCAATGTGATAGTGTTGAATTTGATCTGTAACACATGTTAAGTCCTTAATACAAAGTTTACTTATTATTAAAGTTAATAATCAGTTCATACTGTCCAGTTATAATAAAACAATCATTTCTTATATCTGGGACCAGAAGTATTTTAACAAGTTGCCTACTGAAATTAAAGAAATAGAAAATATAAACCTTTTTTGTAAAAAAACTAAAAATATGGCTTTTAGATAAAAAAGAACTTACTTGTTTACAGGAAAATATTTGTTAAAATTATACGTATGATTAAAATTTTACGTATGATTAATTAAGTATTATAGTTATTATTAGAGTATTGGTATCTGTTTGCCTTTGTATTTGTATTAAATATTAAACTGTGTACTTTTTATATATAAAATCAAATAACTCTGTAATCGTAGTTTTTAAACGGTGTATCCATTGCAAACAAGTCTAGGCTCATTGTAAAAAATTCTAACTGTCTAATCTTATCTTATATTATCTACTGTTCGCCCTCCC